>NC_092109.1:20270019-20570019 GCF_045679555.1 Salvelinus alpinus | reverse complement strand
GGGTCGCACACCCCGTTGCCCTGCTTGGACTGAGGGCAGTGGCTGCGGTGCCTGATACAGTCGCCCGCGTCTAAACCCGTCAGCGTGTGGTTGCACTCTGGGTCGCACGCCTCGTCACCCACTTTGCTGATGTCACAGTTGGCCAGGACCAGACGGTGGCGCAGCGAGGAGTTAGTGACGTTGTGGACGCTCAGCTCCCAAGTGATGTTGTAGACGGCGAAGGCGTTGTTAAGTTGCTGGTGCTGCAGGTGGATCTGACGAGGCGTGACGGTGGGCCGGCGCCGAGCGTCATCCCACACGTTGACCACACGGTAACGCACCGTCTTGGACTTCCGGAAGGTCCAGGTGCGGTTGTAGTTGGTCACCACTTCCACGTTGTCGCAGACAGTTTGACCACAGGGCGGGGGTTCCAGGGTAGTGTCCAGAGACCCTCCAGTTCCACCTCCTCCTACCCCTACTCCAGCCTGCCCCACCCTGCTGCTACCCTCCTCTGGCTGCGGGAAGCTCCCATCCTTCACCGTCAGCCACTTCCGGGCAGGGTGTTCAAAGGTCTCCCTGATCACCAGCTGAGGTGCATCTTGAGGATTTTCGTGACCCTGCATGTCCCTGATTATCTGCCTCTGTCCCCGGGCCTCCCTCCACAGACTTACCCTCTCCACAGTCCCCCGGTAGTTATGGTTCAGAGCATTCCCGCCCACCATCAGCACCTTGCACTTTTTGGTCAGATGGCTGAAGACGTTGCCCGACTGTTCACGGCTGACGCCCACCTGGGCGCCGTTGACGTAGAGCTTCATGTAGAGGCCGTCGTAGGTGACTGCCAGGTGGGCCCAGGTGCTGGGCAGGTAGCGGGCGTTGGAGTGGACAGAGGTGACCTTGTGGGCACGGTCCGTCTTCAGGGAGAAGAAGAAGCGTGGGTCACGGTTACCCTGCTCGCTGACCGCCCGGATGCCCAGCAGCCAGCCCCGGTCGCTGGAGGCGTAGAAACACTTATCGTACAGACCTGGGAGAGAGCAGAGAGAGAGGGACAGTCAGTTAACATTAGATAGAGAGACAAAGAGAGATATGGTAAGACAAATAGAGGAACAGAGGAGAGAAAAAGAGAGAAAGAAGCTTTGACTTTCAGAAAGGTCCTTACTACATCAGCAAAGATACACCTTCATTTAATTTAAAGAGAACAACACTCAATCAAGATAGAAAGAGAGCGAGAAACAGCGAGGGTGTTAGATAATTCACTGATCACCTCTAGTACAGCAGAGAGAGAGCAGAGCTCAACACTATAGCAGTCAGTGGTGGAGTGGTGAGTAAAAGTAAAGATACCTTAATAGAAAATGACTCAAGTAAAAGTGAAAGTCACCCAGAAAAATACTACTAGAGTAAAAAGCTAAAAGTATCTGTTTTTAAATGTACTTAAGTGTAGTGGTGGAAAAAGTACTAAATTGTCATACTTGAGTAAAAGCACAACGTAAAAGTAAATGCCATACATCAAATGTCATATATTAAGCAAACCAGAAGGCATGATTTTCTTGTTTTTATTTTATTTGCAGACAGACAGGGGCACACTCGTACACTCAGACATCATTTACAAACTCAGTATTTGTGTTTAGTGAGTCCGCAGGTTAGAGTCGGTAGGGATGACAACTCGTTATATTGATAGTTGTGTGAATTGGACCATATTGCTGTCCTGCCTGAACATTTGAAATGTAATGAGGACTTTTGGGTATCAGGGAAAATGTAGAGGAGTAAAAAGTACATATTTTTATAAGGAATGCAGTGGAGTAAAAATGAAAGTTGTAAAATATTGAAATAGTAAAGTATAGATACCCCCCAAAATTACTTAAGTATTACTTCAAATTGTTTTTAGTTAGTTACTTTACACCACTATCATTTGTATTCTTAGTTATTAACATTTCAAGTTTAGTCTCAGGGGCCTCACAGCTGTGGCCCCACCCCAGAACTATTTTTTCAGGCTGTCTCATGAACAACATCAACCTAGGAGGTCTGCTTCGAGTCACCCATAGCCAACTGTTAATGTGAATTTTTAACAGTAAAATGTATACGCTGTACTGTAGAGTTTATGTCTTGTAATTCATCCAACAAAATGTCAAATGCATCTGTGTGTCATGTAACCACATTCTCTCATTCTTCAGATGTAGGCCAGACGTTAACAATATGATACGGATTATGTAGTAGATGTACTGACACGATACATTTGAAGATAGCATTGACATAATGTCCTGGAAATTGGGTTAAGGTGCATGCAGTATTTCGCTTGGGGAGACCCTTAGAAACTCTTACAAGAAAGATTTTATGAGCATTGAGGCCATTTCAACATTTCGGGGGAGCCAGAAAAGGTAGTTTTCTGCAAAAGCCTTGTTATGCTAGAGGCACCAAAACAACTTTCTCCTGTTGCACTTGGAAAGCATGTCAGCTTCAGCATGGTAATGTGCCTTCACTTTTGATCTCTAAATGCTAAATGTTTGTGTGTTTAGTGTGTGTGTGTGTCCTTACAAAAGAAACACGTCAAATTTGCAGTTTCACATGTAAGAAAACTCCAACTGTGAAAATATCACTTTCACATGTGGAATTGCAGATTCAAATGTGAGGTTGAAATAATGTCCTCACATGTGATAAGATGGAACAGTGGACAGAATAAATTTTTGGGGGGCAGGTTAATGGATCACATTCAAATGGCGACATAGTTCTGCTGTATGAAGGTCACTGCCTGTTAAAGGGACAATCCTTAGTTGCTACATTCATTTTTGGACTTATAAATTAATGATATGTACCTATTGATTCTTAAAGAATATATTGTATAAATGCGTCATGAGCTTAGTTTAACTGTTGTACGCCAATGTTTGTAAACAAATTGTAAATGTAAGCAACTATTGTATAGCCTAAAAAAAATATCAACCTATCATTTTGATGTCATGGATGTCGGTCCTTGCATCTATAGCGTAGTCTACGGATTTGAGAATGATTGAATTTCTCCAGACCCATCCCTCAGCTTTTTACTGAAACTGTGGCGGGGAAACAATTTGTTCATGTTTAAGTTAAGGATTGCCACTTTAAGCACCTTTAATAGAGTAATAGTGGTATTATATGGTGCAATCCTCTAGTGAATGAGTTACTTTTGTGCCCTTAATATCAAGCAAAACTTCTGAAGTCGACAACAAAGTTCTTAGTATTGTAAACAAAAAGAATGATATTGAAAGCAAAACATAAACCCAAAAGTAAAAATAGCCAAACAAAATATTGAAAGGAAATAACTTCCAAATGTGAGAACAAATGAATTATAAATGGATAAGAAAAATATATAATCTGAAAATGTTTTTATAATAATGCAATTTTCCCCGTCTTTCGTTACGTTACCCCTTTTGCTGCCTTTTTTCCAGTTGCAAAATTTGGTATGATAAAATTCCAGCAACATACCACCCTACATCCCACTACTGGTTTGTCTCTGAAGCTAAGCAGGGTTGGTCCTGGTCTATCCCTGCATGGTAGACCAGATGTACCTGGAAGTGGTGAAAAAATCTATGAATGTGAAATTTCATGTGTCCAAAAACCACATCTGACTCATGTGAACATTAAAAATCGCATCAGATTTTTTATTTTTATTTTTTAAATGTACCCCTTTTCGTGATATTCATTTGGTCGTTACAGTCTTGTCCCATCGCTGCAACTCCCGTACGGACTCGGGAGAGGCGAAGTTCGAGAGCCATGCGTCCTTCCGAAACACAACCCTGCCAAGCCGCACTGCTTCTTAACACACTGCTTGCATAACCCGGAAGCCAGCCGCACCAATGTGTCGGAGGAAACACTATACAACTGGCGATCGTGTCAGCGTGCTAAGCCCGGCCCGCCACAGGAGTCGCTAGAGCGCGATGAGACAAGGACATCCCAGCCGGCCAAACCCTCCCCTAACCCGGATGATGCTGGGCCAATCATGCAATGCAGTGCCTTAGACCGCAGCGCCACTCAGAAGGCCCCATCTGAATTGTTCACGTAATTTGTTCACACGTGTCCGAAAACCCATTATTTTTTTCACATGGATGTGTGTACGTGTGTGTACAGTACGTGTGTGAACACAATGTGTGTATGCCTATGCACATTCACTCTGATATGCCTAATACCTAGCAGAGCTTCTCAAGCATGAGGAAGTACAGTACATGTGCTCACAAATCATTTTTGCGGAGAAGTGGGATCCATCCCTGGCAGGGGCATATGTTTCTCACATGTACAAACACTGGGGGAAGCAGTACTCTGAATCCTGTGAGGGGCCCTGTGGAAGTCAGTGCCGTTTAAGATGAGGTAGGACAATTTTTTTTCATGAGTATGGCCTTATTTTTACAACAGCATATTGGATGACTCTCATTCATATTCCATTCGCCCAGTTCTCTATATATGTCTCTATTGCTTCTCCTTCCTTTTGGAAGAAATTAAATCAACTACTCACCACATTTTATATACTGCAGTGCTAGCTAGCTGTAGCTTATGCTTTCAGTACTAGATTAATTCTCTGATCCTTTGGTTGGGTGGACAACATGTCAGTTCATGCTGCAAGAGCTCTGATAGGCTGGAGGACGTCCTCCGGAAGTTGTCATAATTAATGTGTAAGTCTATGGAAGGGGGTGAGAACCATGAGCCTCCTAGGTTTTGTATTGAAGTCAACGTACCCAGAGGGGGATGGAAGCTAGCTGTCCTCCGGCTACACCAGGGTGCTACCCTACAGTGTGCTGTTAAGGCTACTGTAGGCCTTATTGGCAAAATAGTGTGTTTTAATCAATTATTTGGTTGCATGATTATATTTAGTGTAGTTGAACTAAAAATGATAACTTTTTAAATGTTTTACAACTTACATTTTTATGAAATTCACTGAGGAGGATGGTCCTCCCCTTCCTCCTCTTAGGAGCCTCCACTGCCATCCACATAATGAAGTAAAGAGATCTGAGACGATTTAAGGTCTTTTTAAACCAATGTGAACCAAGTAGGAGTGTCTACCAATACAATCCAATGCAACCCAATGCAATCCACAGTATTCACACGGGAATGGGTTGTATGGGTTACCTTCAGACGAGTCCCGGAGCACTAGTGGGAGTCATAGAGCAAAACGGAGAACACCATCGTGTTCGTGAGAGGCCTCCCTTTCCATAGACTGGTCATGCAGGCCAAACCGTTTGGAAGCTACAGACATTTTCGAAGAACAATTTTGTGGATGTCTCATGGTCTGACTGTAACGGTAGTCTAAGTCGTCCTCCTCATCGGACGAGGAGAGGCGAGAAGGATCGGAGGACCAATTTGCAGAGTGGTAAGTTTCCATGGTAATTTAATGAACACGAAAACAATACACGATACAAAACAATAAACGAACATACCGTAACAGTCCCATGTGGCGAAACACTAACACAGGAACAAACACCCACAAACCACACGTGAAACCCCGGCTGCCTAAGTATGATTCTCAATCAGGGACAACGATTGACAGCTGCCTCTGATTGAGAATCATACCAGGCCGAACACAAAAAACCCAACATAGAAAACACACATAAACAACCCACCCCAACTCACGCCCTGACCATACTAAATACATACAAAATAAGGGAAATCAGGTCAGGAACGTGACACTGACAAACACTGCTGTGGCTCGGCCACCTTCCACCAGAAGGCCAACATAGGCGGATGCGGTGGATTGAGACGCAGCCCATGCAAAAAAATGTATCTGATATCTCTAGCTTAAACTGGCAGATTTTGATAGGGATTTTTTTATGATCTTACTTAGATAGACTCTTCAATAGACTCTTAAGGATTTTTCACATGTTTTTCATCAGCTGTACATACATACAGTAAGAGTCTGGGGGATATTCTAATTCCAAAGCCATTCAAAGAGCATGGTGGGGTTCAACGTCAAGGTCAGCCGTATTGAGTGTGACGTCCTTACTGTTTCCACTACAGTGGAAAAAAAAACATCTGTCAGCTAGCGCACTCAAGGCTAAAAGGTGTTCTGAAATGTGTGTAAGGCTCCTAGTGTAAACAGCTGTCATAATTCTGCCAACCTCAATTCATCTAATATAGTACACTTTTCCAGACCCAACCTGCTCTGTGGTTGGATGGGGCACATAACACACACAAACACACACACACACACACACACACACACACACACACACACACACACACACACACACACACACACACACACACACACACACACACACACACACACACACACACACACACACACACACACACACACACACACACACACACACACACACACACACTGACGCTACGGCTAAAAGCCATTCGTGTCAGGTTCAAAGTCAACCTTGCTTGAACTTGCGATTTGTCTTCCCCCAAAGCAAACACACTCAGATACAGAAAAAAAGAGAGAAAATGTCAGAGAAATCTGATGAAAAGCAGGGAGAAAGGGAACAATGGCCTTTGCGTGTGCTTTTGAAATGTTTGGGCTCTGAAAGTCGGGGAAAGGGACTTTGTGTACGGACACAGTGAAGTGAGCGTCACACTGGGTAATTGACATGTTGGAAATTTCCACTGATACTTTAGACTCTAAACACAATAGACATCCCACAGGTGAAAACCCTTTAACCACCAGAAAAATTACAGTCAATTACAAGTCAATTACATTTTGCTCTATAACTAACTTGAGACATCTTTCAACAATGTAATTAACTTGAAACCTTTTCATTACGTTTAATGATTAAAAAGAGAATGCAAATGATCTCTTATGTGCCAAAACTATACAGTAACAGACAGCTTGGGGAAAATACCATGGTAATTTCACAGCATTTTCCAGCCTTATATTACCTCAACAGAAACCCCAAACCTCATCCTTAAGTTTCCTACTACAGTCTGAAATCAAGAGATGAGCGACTACATGTAGCCCTTTGCTGTATGTCCTGTGGCTTTCCTCTAACGTATTATAAAACTGTAAATCTAGAGTGAATATTAAAGTTTAATACTCAACTATCTCATTAACCAAAGTGTTTTTATGTAATCTTAGATGGTATATGTCATTAGTTATATATGATCTAACATCTAAAACCTTCATAGCACTTAAGTGCCTCTCTGCTTTGTTATCAAATGATGCATCTGCCAACATGGGCATTTATTGTTTTACAGCTGGTCATGGAAGAGAAACTCTGATCCACTGTCTTACTATGTATTTCCCTTCCTCTGATGTGAGACAGGCCTCCATGACCTAAATAAAAGGGCAAAGAAGTCAGAAGTAAAGTTCATCTCACATTAGGACACGGAACATGACATGCTAATGTGTGACATGAACTGCCATGAGGATGTAAAGTACATGGTAGCATTCAGTCAAGTTGAACTGTAATTTAAGGGTCCCCTTCCTCATTAAAGACCATATTTGAGTAACTTTCAAAAGCGGGACAAATTGTTACAACATGTCAACATGTCACAATAGGGAGAAGACAACGTTACAGATTCTTTCACTGGAGGGTTAGCCCGAAGAGGCTAAGCTAAAGCAACAGCACTCATCCTCCTTTGTAAAATGAAAGGCTGCTCGGTGACAGGTGTTGGTGGAGCGTTTGCGTGTATTTGAAAGAGTGCCCAAATCAAATCGGCTAGCCAGTGGAGTCGTAACACTGAGCTATTCCATTATTGCTACCCTGGGATCCTGAGTAAAAAGAATGCTTCCTTTTTTGATGGTCCTTTCTACTTCCTGTGTGCGCATGCTCATTTTGTCAACGCTGTTCATGGTCCTGAATCGTGTTGCTCTGCTGGAGTCATTCTCCTGCAGTTCCATCGACCAAATCTGCATTACAAATGACGTGTGTGTGTGTGTGTGTGTGTGTGTGTGTGTGTGTGTGTGTGTGTGTGTGTGTGTGTGTGTGTGTGTGTGTGTCATACAGGTCAGTTTTACATCCCCAGCATTCCTGTTTGATACCAGTAAGCAGACCGCAGCGGGTACATCTCCTCATGTCAGTAGGCAGTGAGTTCTCCTGGCAAGTGCCCATCCCATAAATGCCTCTCTGTGTCTCAGAGCAAATGTTACATACTAGCTACCACAAACAAACAGGCATTACTAAATACATTGCATTCTGTAAACACTTCAGCAATGGTGGGCCCTACACATGCCAGCAATGCAACATACGTACATGGTGGGCCCCGAGGCTTGGAACTCTTGCTTGCTGTGTAAGTGGTTTAGACTAGGACTTGAGTATTCCACTAGCCCTTGTTTTAGGCCACAGAGTCAATAAATCAAAGCAAATTAAATTGTATTTGTCATATGTGCCAAATACAACAGGTGTAGACCTTACCGTGAAATGCTTACTTACAAGCCCTTAACAAACAATGTAGAGTTTTTTTTAAAGTAAGTAAGACCAGAAAGTAAGACCAGAAAGGAACCACAGATGTATGTTTATCAAACAGGAGTTATCCCTGGTCCTCAAGCCGTCACTTTGTTGGCACTCAGAGGTCTCACTGTGTGGGCTTTACTGTAAACAATAAGTAAATACCACAGAACTGTGATGTACTACTCATCTCCCCTCACTTATGAAACGGCGAGATGACAAGCTCAATAAAAAAACAACAGCAGTGTCGTGATAAAAAGCGGGGCAAAAACAACAACAAGGCTGAAACAGCTGTAGAAAACAAGCCAGGCCTGGGTCAAAACAACAGGATGGGACTGCTTTAGGCCTGGGATTGTTGGGAGGTCTCAATTGGATTTAAAAGATTAGGCATCACAACATTTGCTCGATAGGGCATTTCTTATTTTCCTTCAAAAGCACATTTTTCCAACCACACTGATCTTAATGTGACGAGAGCAAACAATAAAATTGAATGTATAAATGGGTAATACACGTGACATCCCCTGAGCAGACTGCATGTCCCGGTTGGGCTAAGACATTTATCTGAGTCACAGAGCTCTCAATAGATTCCCTGAAGAGTTGAAATGCCTAGAGTGAATTTAATAAGGGGCTGGCTTAGGCAGCCCCCACCACCAGGCCAAAGCTAGTACACACATACTGTATACACACACACACATACACACACACAATAAACGTGCACATATGCATGCGCGCCCACACACACATACACAGGGATGGACCAGGAGTATTAGTATTTTATTAGGACCCCCATTAGGTGTTACCAAGGCAGCAGCTACTCTTCCTGGGGCTCAAACAGAGATAAAACATTACATCAAACAAAACATTGTGCATTATACACATTTACATTGCTCCATTATTACATTACAATACTATATTACATTGCTAAGAATAGTGTGAGTGTGTATTTTAGAGTGTGTGAGGTGTTCTTTTATCTATTTTTTAAATTAGATTTTTCTGCTAGCTTGAGTTAGCTGAGGTGAAAGCGAGTTCCACGTAGTCATGGCTCTATAAAGTACCATGCATTTCCTAGCCTCTGTTCTGGACTTGGGGACTGTGGAGAGACCTCTGGTATCTTGTTTGGTATGTATGAGTGTCTGAGCTGTGTGTTAACCGAATAAAAAGACAGTTTGATACTTTAATACGTCAATACCTCTCAAAAAGACCAGTAGTGATGCAGTCAATCTCTCCTCTACTTTGAGCCAGATGAGATTGATTTGCATGTTGTTGATATTAACTGTCCTCATAGGCCTTCATTTAAGGGCCAAAAGTGCTGCTCTGTTCTGGGCCAACTGTAATTTCTGTGTGTGTGTGTGTGTGTGTGTGTGTGTGTGTGTGTGTGTGTGTGTGTGTGTGTGTGTGTGTGTGTGTGTGTAAAACCTTTTGGAGATCCCTTCTCAATGGTAAGTGCCTCACAAGGGGTAGCAGACAGTAGTATGCATCTGCACACATGCAATCAGTTGTGTTTGCAACGCTCCCTGTTGGCAGCCAATGGGATCGAATCGCATACACATATACATCAGAAGCAGTGGCACAGACACAGAAATCTATAAACATTATATACATTGGAAGAAATGCCGTCTAAGACTTGGCATTGTGGATTTCAGAATGACATGACTGTAACCAGTACGGTGTCTGCTCTAGACTGACTTTTTATTCGGTTGTGCGTGGATGAAGCAGGTTACTGTCTCCCTCCCATCCCTTTACAAAGCTAAAGCCAGTCTTTAGACTGTACTGCTAAGACCACCCAATCCAACAGTCGGTTTCAATTTTTATTAACGTTAGAGTCACCTAATGTTATGCGCAAATGTCGAGGTTTGAGGAATCCCAGACGCAGCTAATAGCGCGTCCTTCCGCGCAATGGGGAAAACCCTGGAACTCTATTCCTGTCTCGTAACCTCAGCAGCCAATCCAGAAGTGTCGATTTGGGAGGCACTTTGGATTGCGGCACGGACGGTGCCCTAGACACATCAGAATAAAAATGGATCTCTCTAGCTCTCTCCTTTTGCCTGCTGTGACGTGCCCACCGATTCAAAGTTTTGAGCATTACATCATAGTTTAAAATAGCCAGACGCCTCATAAAAAATACAATTTCTACGCACGATGACATCACCTGTCAATCAAGTGATGCGGAATAAATGGGAATATCAAACAACCTTGAAATAAACCAAAATGGTGATAAACCACCCAATATTTGAGTAATTTTGCTCATGAGAGTTTAAATGAGCAATATTTCGAAAAATATACCAGGTTATTTATATTTATATAAAATGCATTCATTATGACCGAAAATATTAGCTGAATGAACATACCCAAGTAGGCTAATGCGTGCGTCTACACAAAATCTCTCAAAGGCTATTGCACTTTTTAAGGTATTACATCACATTACATTGGCGTGGGTCAGTTGTGAGATGAACTCACTCTCAAACTCAGTTACGAATGCATGTTTTACTGTGACAACCGTGCATGATTTGAGCTAAAACAACATGCATGATAAAATAATAGCCTACACAGCCAAATATGGGTCATGACATTCAATTGGTTTATTAACATATATTAGCCTACTTTACTTCTTAATGTGTACGAGGTAATAAAATATACATATTTCACACTTAACTTTGAAATGTTGTTGAATTTTAAGGCGCATAGACTAGTAAAATCATTCTGATAATTCAGTAATTTGTGAACTGAGACAGTTGTTTAGGCTACCTGCAATCACCGTAGGAGATCGTTGACCTCCCTCTGGTTTGATCCACATCTCCAGAGTAAAATTCCCTCTCGGTATCTCCACGCCCGGTTTAAGCCGAAGTTGGTCTCCCCTGCCGGTAAAATAAACAGCTTTCACCCGACTTGGAGAGTTCTCCTCCGCCTGAGAGGAGCGCCGACGCTGGCGAGGCACCCGTCGTTCCATGCCGGGCAAGGAGCGTTTGCCCCGCGGCAGACGTGTGGCACAAGCCCCTGGGAAGGTGGCTCTCGCCTCCCTGATACGCACCAAGTCCCTTTTGGATCTCCCCTTTCTCCGGACAGTCCCGCACTCTGATCCAAAACATAAGATGAGTATCACCAGGCAAGGCAGCCAGGGAAAAGTCCAAAGTTTCATTTTCAGGAGAAGGGGTGATAAAAATATATAAAGAGCAACGAATAGATATAAATTCGATAAGTATAAAAATCGTAGGTCCACAATGCTCCTCTATAAAATCTTCCCGAGTTTCTCTTTCTGTTTTTTTTTCTTTACAGCTGCTTGTCAAACCGTAGAATCAGTCTAAATAAACCCATGAAGCGATACTGTAATATCCCCCTTATTGGCTAATGTTAAGCCACGACCCCCTTTCCTTGCCCGCGTTTAAGCAAAAGTAAGACTCTTCTGGAGAGATTCAAGGGACACAGGAATATTTGATTCGTGCAGGTGTTCCACTGTGCCTTTTCAATGGGTCTCATTAAGCCAAAGGGATGACTAATAAGTAATCAATCAGAGGGATCCGGTTGATCATGCCCCCCATCACTCCTTGGATTGTATGAGTTAGCTTAGTCGCAGAAACCCACAGTTGTCTGCCAAACGCTTATTACATCTTTTTGTTTCCTTATCTCACCAGTAAAGTAAAACAGTATGCAAAATACCACATATTACATTCTAAATAAAAGTCATAATAAACCGACCTGTCATTATTTTATTAAAGAAAAAATAAACATTCCTTGACTTGCTTTTTGATATTCAAAAGTTGAAATGCACAAAATTATCTTGTAAGGCGAGAGAGAGCTGCAAAAGTAATAAGCATCGCGATCCTCATTCATTTGCCTGAAGCAGAGAGACACTTGGAGAGAGAGCCAGCACTGTGCGTCCGCTTTAAAGCAATTTCTCAAGTCTTTTTAAGAGCGTGGAAATCATGTTTCGAACGTTCCGGGCTTTTTGTTTTTAGCCGAAGTGGGAAGTCAGACCGGTACTCACTGGCGGCAATTCCATTTCTCCGTGGGACACAGTGATGGGACGCTGTTTACGGAGTTTGGAAAGCGTATGTGTATCCCTCTAGCGGCTACAATTTTACCTAAATCTGAGACAAAACAGACGTAGACTGGAAAGTGACAGGCCATCCAAGCAGTTCCCTTGTTGCGGTTGGATCACATTCCTATACGATTTCCTATTTAAAATACATGAACCCAATGTTGATTGTCATGTCTTATTAGCTATTAAATGGTCAGCAGTAATCAATACAATTGTGTAACTAACCAGGATTGGAAAATATAGAGAGTAGGTTAGGCCAGGGGGCGGAAGTCAGATTTTGCAATACACAGCAAAGGCATAAAAAACCTTACACCCAGAATTCCATTTTAATATCCCACTTGTAGCGTACAGTAACCTGTCTGTGGTACAATATTGTGCATCGCTAAAACAAAGCTGTTGATGTTCAGCACTCCCACCAGCAAAACTGCATTGTAATGTGTCCCTAGTTGGAAATATAAATTCTCATCACATAAGTTGACAGAAATGTAATGCTTTACAGCACCCTTTCATGGCTTTCCCCAGAGACAGTCAGGAATATGAATGTTTCCCCTTTTGTCCCCCTGTGGGTTCTTTGGTATAAATGTATGCTTGGAGAGCTGGACATTTCCACCTACCATAAAGTAAGAGGGAACAAACATTACATATTTGCCTAGCCCAAGCCATATTGTGTTGTGACTTTGTCGTGGCAGGATGGCCACATATTTCCATTTGTGCCTTAGGAAGGGGAAATGACATATGGTAAGGGTAAGAGAGAGCACAACTCTGGGAGAAGGTTTCAAGTGGACCACTAAGTGTTAAGTAGAAACCTCAGCCAAAGAAGAGGGATAATGTTCTACTTTTCCAACCCCCATACAGTAGATACACCCATTCTTCTAAGTTCTGGCTGTCTAGTGACCTCTACTGACCTCATAAATACAGTCTTGTTCTGTGTTGGTCTGGGTCTTGGCCTGCAACACCTAGTCTATCTCTCGGTCAAGTCCCACAAGATTGGCACTTACATTCCACTGCAATTATACCGAGCACACCATCAGTTAGAGTAGTGATGTGTGCATACTACCTCATCTTATGTCTGTGTCAGGAGATTCAAAACTCTGAGTGATCTTAATTCCTGTACTCAACTCTCCTCTCACCGGTACACTATGTACCAACTGGAGAAAACAGCTGCAGTGTGCATTAAGGTATGACAATTGCTCTCAATTTTACTATAACCTGCACGCTTCTAGTGCAGCGACACTCACATTCAAATTAGCCAATTGTTTCTATGGCCTGGATATTATACAGGGATGATAGCATCCCATCTTAACCCATGACCAGTGATGCTGCGTGTCATTGTGCCCACCATTTATTCTAAATTTTCCGGTGAACTGAAATTAGCAACCCTGGCCTGGAATAACCCTCTTACATGAATGGCAGCTTAGGTCAACGCTGGGTCAGGGTTGGAAATAAGAGGAATGGGGGGGTGGAGGGTGCTGTTCTGGATATTGCCACTACAATGGATATTCTGGATATTGCTCCTACAAAAAAACAGGAGATGCTTTCATGTATCCAGAGCATTGTGTCAGAGTGATGAGCATCATGCCATTTAAAGCAATTGTGTGATGCTGGTTTTATATTGCGTAATCATTTTTGTATCTTGAAAAAGCATATTAGGAGATCAATTGCAATTTCTGTGTGCCTGCTTTGTCAGAATTCCAGATTATTCATGTCAGCATTGACCATTGGTGCCCTTGATGCGATGATCAAAACACACCCGTTTGAATTATACAATGAGAACTGGTGCAGATACAGATGTAAGATCCTCATTCGAGCCAGTTTGCTACAGTAGGAAAATAATCCTGCAGAAACAGGAAATTTGAATTATTACGTGGATTCTAATTAATGACAAGAAAATGTGTAGGGGTTGATTAATTTTTCGTTAGAGCAAATCAAGTCTTACATTTTAAAGTGGAAATTACAAACTTTAGAAGCCTTTTTAAGCCTTGAATACACTACAAGCTTGAATTTCTTGCCGTGCAGGAAAATTCTCATCAACAAAGGAGTGTTCTGTACTGTAGTTTCTCTTCTGTACTGCAACATCCATGAGATGCCAGAATAATAAAAGACGGTTAACTGATGCAGTTAGGATTACCATTTAAATTCCAATGCATGCAAAGGCATTTGGGTTTTTCTCTCTGGCCACTCGTTATGGACAGATTACAGTTTAATACTTGCATGAGTAGAACAATCTGGGAGGGGAGTGACAGCTGGGAGAGAGGCAGCATGAGTAGAACAATCTGGGAGGGGAGTGACAGCTGGGAGAGAGGCAGCATGAGTAGAACAATCTGGGAGGGGAGTGACAGCTGGGAGAGAGGCAGCATGAGTAGAACAATCTGGGAGGGGAGTGACAGCTGGGAGAGAGGCAGCATGAGTAGAACAATCTGGGAGGGGAGTGACAGCTGGGAGAGAGGCAGCATGAGTAGAACAATCTGGGATGGGAGTGACAGCTGGGAGAGAGGCAGCATGAGTAGAACAATCTGGGAGGGGAGTGACAGCTGGGAGAGAGGCAGCATGAGTAGAACAATCTGGGAGGGGAGTGACAGCTGGGAGAGAGGCAGCATGAGCAGAACAATCTGGGAGGGGAGTGACAGCTGGGAGAGAGGCAGCATGAGCAGCGGTATGCATGTGTTTGGAGTGAGGGGAGGACCCTGTTCTCCAACAGCAAAAGTGTGTGTGTCAACTGACTGAAGTCAAACAGAAAAAAAACACTGTCCACTATAATCCATTAATGCACTGGGCTTAATCTGCCACTGTGCTAAAGTGCAAACCTAAATGCTCTCTCCTCTATGTTTTAGTATGATCCAGAAGAGGAATAAATATACATCACACTGACAACACTAGGGAAAGAAGTGGTGAGAATGTCATTCCATGACATACAGTGCATGCACAGTACATTTGGATAATGTTATGTCAGTTGTAAAATGGTAGTTAGCTATGAAATGAAAACCATCACGCATGGATCATTTCTAGAAAAGATTTGGTTATTTCTGGGGAGCAGATAAACTATTATTATTATTATTATTATACTACTACTACTACTACTACTATATACTACTGTATGTATTACATAGTAACGAAAATAACAATTTCACGTGTACAAAAATACAACCATAAATCATATCTAATATTTTTTCATGCTTATGACGTCTCTCAGTTAAGCACGCTTTGCATCTTAGGGGAGACAGTTCAGCAGGGCATTTCAATTTACTACAAATATATGAGTTGCCCATGACATGATATGTGACCATTGGTATGGATAAAATTCTTGGAAGAGTCTTGACACAAGTAAGAGATCACATACATTGCACTGCTACATCCTGGATTAGACTTTTGTGACGCCAATACACCAAAACAGCTGCAAGCAACTAGATTCAGCCGCGGGGCGATTTATGTCGGAGCGGATGGTCAGGGGGCCGGAACATAATTATAATAATTCTTACATAACAATTTGACCACAACTACTCCCCAAAAGAGGTTGTATTTGAAAAAAAAAC
Source organism: Salvelinus alpinus (assembly GCF_045679555.1). Lineage (NCBI taxonomy): Eukaryota > Metazoa > Chordata > Actinopteri > Salmoniformes > Salmonidae > Salvelinus > Salvelinus alpinus. The sequence continues at coordinate 20,554,123 of NC_092109.1, read as the reverse complement.
TATAATTTCATACCTTGATTACATTGCGAAACGATGAAGTCTCTTTTTGTATTTGTGGGAATACTTGGGAATATTTTTACTATAAACTTTGGGGGGGGGGGGGGGGCTGGGGGCAAAAAAACACATAATAATAATAATGCTGAACCCTGCACTAAAATATCAGAAAAATACCACTCCAATGGCACAACAATATAGAAACATGTACAGTTTATACTGTTGTGATTACTGAAAGCATCTAGTTGACTAAACTCCACTCCATGGTGAAGAAAGTTTCTGATGAACTACCCCAACGGAGTGGAGCAGACACCAGGCTTTCAGTGGCGTGTCCAGGGGGTGGCCCAGGATGGCTAAGGCCCCACCTGAAATCTGATTGAACAAACCCCCCCCCCCCCCCTCTGTTTGCTATGAGACTCGAAATTGAGGTCAGGTGCGTCCTGTTTCCACTGATCATCCTTGAGATGTTTCTACAACTTGATTGGAGTCCACCTATGGTAAATCAATTGATTGGACATGATTTGGAAAGGCACACACCTGTCACTATAAGGTCCCACAGTTGACAGTACATGTCAGAGCAAAAACCAAGCCATGAGATTGAAGGAATTGTTTGTAGAGCTCTGAGATAGGATTGTGTCGAGGCACAGATCTGGAGAAGGGCAACAAAAAATGTCTGCAACGTTGAAGGTCCTCAAGAACACAATGGCCTTCATCATTCTTTATTCGGAAGAAGATTGGAACCTTCAAGATTCTTCATAGAGCTGGTCGCCCGGCCAATCGGGGGAGAAGGGCCTTGGTCAGGGAGGTGACCAAGAACCCGATGGTCATTCTGACAGAATTCCTCTGTGGAGATGGGAGAAACTTCCAGAAGGACAACCATCTTTGCAGCACTCCAATAATCAGGCCTTTATGGTAGAGTGGCCAGACGGAAGCCTCTCCTCAGTAAAAGGCACATGACAGCCCGCTTGAAGTTTGCCAAATGGCACCTAAAATACTCTCAGACCATGAGAAATAATGTTCTTTGGTCTGAGGAAACCAAGATTGAACTCTTTGGTCTGAATGTCAAGCGTCACATCTGGAGGAAACCTGGCACCATCCCTACGGTGAAGCATGGTGGCCAGACTTGAACCCGATCGAACGTCTCTGGAGAGACCTGAAAATAGTTGTGCATCCAGCCTGACAGAGCTTGAGAGGATCTGCAGAGAAGAATGGGAGAAACTCCCCAAATACAGGTTTGTCAAGCTTGTAGCGTCATACCCAAGAAGACTCGAGGCTGTAATCGCTGCCAAAGGTGCTTCAACAAAGCACTGAGTAAGGGGTTTGAATACTCATGTAAATGTGATTTTTCAACCCTTCAAAATTATACATTTGCTAAAATAAAAAATATAAACTGTTTTGCTTTGTCATTATGGGGTATTAAAACAATTTGTAACGTAACAAAATGTGGAAAAAGTCATGGGTTTGAAACATTTCCGAATGAGAGTGCACATGTTTATCTCCAGAGGTTAAATTAATAAAAATTACTATAAAACGTGATCATTAAAGTAACAGGGTTGACCTTAAGAGGGTTGACAATTTTATCTTAAATCAGCCATTACTCCCCTTGTGACAGGTGGAATGGAAGCTTATTGCGTGCAACAGGTAGGAGCAATTGAATGTAAGCTTCCAGTAACAAAACCAACTTGTTAAAACATTGCTAGCAATCTATCTATGAGTAACATGTTATGACCGACGCACTCAGTTTTCCACCATAAAACACTAGAAAATGGCCAAAAAGAGTAGTACCAGCTCACCTGCTTTCACACTATTATTTGACTATTAGATGTTCAATGTTTCTTTTGAAAAATTATTTTTAAAGGAATAGTTTCACCATATTAAAACAAGAGTTCAGTTCATGTAACAGGGTTGACTTTAAACCTGAGGGACAAATGTAAATTAATCACATTAAATAAATAACAATCTTCAGAAGTGACATTATCAAAACAACAAAATAACTAGGGCTTTACAATAACGAAGAAAACATGGGATTTTGGGGGGGTTAACTGAGTTAATATCATCATAGAAGTTGGACAAACACGACGTAGGAAATCCCAAAATGGGGATTTTCAAAGAAAACAACGTATATATTTTTATTAAATACGCTACTACTGGAAGTTAGTATGGTTTACTTTAGTAAGAAAGTAGATGTATGGGATCCAACGGTTAAATTAAGGGCTCTATTCAATCAGATCCACTTTAGCTCATAGCGGTTGTTTTTGCGGTGTCAGAGGTGGAACTGCATTAGGGCTGTCAAATTCACAAGCGGCTCATGTCATTACAGAATGTTAAACTTAGGTGAAATAAATCATTAATTAATAATTCACTTTTGACAAAATGACTCTGCCCAAAAGGCACTCCATTTGTGGAATGACCTTCTTGCAGTACAAGATGTGTTCAGGAAAAGTCACTTTTCAGTGCCCGTAATTGTGTCTGGTGTGGAGAAATTGTTAATGCCTAATTTTGTGATGACTCATTCATTACTTTACTTTATCATGACATTTCCTATGACTCGATCACCCTCGTCATACCCCAAGAATCCTGGGGGATGCCCACCGCAGCCATTTCAACCCTTCACTTGTACCAATTCCTCATTCTTCCCCGCAAACTCCTCCGGTCTTTTCCTTATCCAAGCGCTACATTATTAGCATTAGCCTCCAGCCTCAGAGCGACGTGGATTGCGTTGTCTCTCTCCCTCTCACCTTGGCTGCCACAGAAAGAATCCTTGACATCTACACTCATATCACTTTACATCTCTCCTATTTCCTGCTCTCATGGTTTACCATGTTGAGAAATAAGGTGATGAAAGAAATCAGACAGGCCAAGGCAAACTTTTTATTAGCATTATTGGTGAAGCAAAGGGAAATTCTAAATTGATCTGGGAGAATCTAAACAAGTTAACAGGGAAAGACCATAGTAACACTGCAAAAAGACTAGAAATCATGGTGAATAACAATCTAACACAGGATGCAGTCGAAATAGCAATAGCCTTCAATTCCTACTTTATTGACTCTGTCAGGGTACTGACACAGAACCCCTCCACTGGTTTCTTGCGCTCAGTGCTAGTGAATGACGCGCAACCTGTCTTCATCATAAGGGAGGTTTCTGAGTCAAAGGTGAACAAGGTGATTAGCTCACTAAATAACTCTAAAGCCAAAGATGTGTTTGGGCTGGACTCTACCTTTCTTAAAAACTACAAAAAGAGTCACTCATTGGCCCCATTACTAAGGTCACCAACACATCTATTGGTCTGGGGGTGTTTCCAAGGGTATGGAAGTCGGCCATAATAACGGCCATCTTTAAATTGCGCGACCCTGCTGACGTGAGTAACTACAGGCCCATTAGTATACTACCTGTGGTGTCAAAGGTTGTTGAAAAGTGTGTAGCAGAACAACTGATTTCCCACCTCAACAACAGCCCCTTCACATTACACTCCATGCAGTTTGGCTTCAGAGCGAAACACTCCACAGAAACGGCCAACTGCTTTCTTCTGGAAAATGTCAAGTCCAAGATGGACAAAGGGGGCGTTGTTGGGGCTGTGTTTCTGGACCTAAGGAAGGCTTTTGATACTGTTAACCATGAGATTCTCATCACAAAATTGTCCAAGTTCAACTTTTCCCCCGATGCCTTGAGATGGATGAAATCATAGCTTGAAGGCAGAACTCAGTGTGTCAGAGTGAGCAATGAGCTGTCGCCCACTCTTAGCTATGATGTGGGCGTGCCACTAGGGTCAATACTGGGGCCCCTCCTGTTCAGCCTGTACATTAATGATCTGCCTTCTGTCTGTACTGGGTCTGAAGTTCAAATGTATGCAGATGATACAGTGATATATGTGCATGCAAAGAGCAAACAACAAGCTGCACAAAAAGTCACTACTGTAAGGGTCCAGGTTACAAAGTAGCTCAGTGACTCGTGTTTGCATCTCAATGTTAAAAAAACTGTTTGCATGTTCTTCACAAAGAGGGCAACAGATGCTACTGAGACAGATGTCTATGTGTCAGGGGAGAAGCTCCAGGTGGTATCTGATTTTAAGTACCTTGGCATCATACTTGATTCCAACCTCTCTTTTAAAAAAGCATGTGAAAAAGGTAATTCAAATAACCAAATTCAACCTAGCTAATTTCTGATTTATACGAAATTGTTTGACTACAGAGGTAGCAAAACTGTACTTCAAATCTATGATACTCCCCCACTTAACATACTGCTTGACTAGTTGGGCCCAAGCTTGCTGCACAACATTGAAACCTATTCAGTCTGTCTACAAACAGGCTCTCAAAGTGCTTGATATGAAGCCCAATAGCCATCATCACTGTTACATCCTCAGAAAGCATGAGCTCCTGAGTTGGGAAAATCTTGTGTAATACACCGACGCATGTCTTGTATTCAAGATCCTAAATGGCCTGGCTCCCCCTCCACTCAGTATTTTTGTTAAACAGAAAACCCAAACATATGGCAGCAGATCCACAAGGTCTGCCATGAGAGGTGACTGTATAGTTCCCTTAAGGAAAAGCACCTTTAGTAAATCCGCATTCTCTGTGAGAGCTTCCCATGTCTGGAATACACTGCCATCAGACACACATAACTGCACCACATATCACACTTTCACAAAATGCATGAAGACATGGCTAAAGGTCAATCAGATTTGTGAACATAATCCCTAGCTGTGTATTGCCGCTTTCCATGTTGTCTGTAGCTTGTGAGGTGTGGAAACACTGTTGCTTTTATGAATTTTGTCTTGCTGCATTTTGTTCTATGTTTCTCTGTCTGTATGCTATGTCTTGCTTGTCATATGTTGCTCTGTCTGTTTGCTATGTCTTGCTTGTCCTATGTTGCTCTGCGTGTGCTCATTGCTTAATGATTGTCTATATTGTAATTGTTTTTAATAACCTGCCCAGGGACTGTGGTTGAAAATTAGCCGGCTGGCTAAAACCGGCACTTTTACTGAAACGTTGATTAATGTGCACTGTCCCTGTAAAAAATAAAATAAACTCAAACTCAACATCCAAACAAGCCCTTCAATTAACCTTTCACCAAGCCCCGCCCCCCTTGGTTACTGTTGCAACCTTGGACAACATTTCCCGGGAAGCCCAATTCCCCATTCAACCACTGCCAAAATCCCCTCCCAATGATCTCAAACTGTGTTTTTAATACACATTGAAATTAAACACAGACTGTCCCTTGCTAATAAGGAAACTATTGGTTATGTTGTGGTGGACTGTCATTACAATTGCTTCAAGGGAACCTGGTAAAATGATGTTTGTAGTGGGGCTAGCCACTGAACGGCTCTGAATTCACTGTCAGCATGCAGTCAAAGCTATAACCACTTTAGGAGCAAACTAGTTCTCTCAAACAGTATACTGATGTTAACAGCAGATGAGTTATATTCATAACATCGCTAACATACATTGAGAAAACAAGTTACATTAAGTGGCAATCGATCTAGTGTTAGCAACAATTGATGGTTAATCAGATTGAGAGCTGGCTAACCAGATAAGCTAGCAAACAATGTAAAAAAAGTATAATTTCAGATTCCGAAAATACTCCAACAGTCCTTGCATTTTAGGAATCACAGTAGCAAGTACAGGTAGCCTAGCGGTTGGAGCGTTGGGCCAGTAACCAAACTGTTGCTAGTTTGAATCCCTGAGCTGACAAGGTGACACATTTGTCGATGTGCCCTTGAGCATATCACTTAACCCTAATTGCTGTAATGGCAGTCCCTGGCCGTGACCCTACTCTCCAAGAGTGTGTCAGGGGGTTGGGATATGCAAAAAATACATTTGTGAAATAGGAGAAATAAAAGCACCCACCTAACTATTATCATCATCCTGGTGCATTGTTAAATTATTTAGCTATTCAAGCATTTTTTTATATTTTTGAACAGTCAGTTTTCTTCATATCCCTCACTGGCTTTCATGCAATTTAAATGTGAGCTTGTCCGAGGTGTCAGACTCAACGACAGTTGCTAATCATTGAGAGCTGCAGTTGGTTGCCCAAAAGTCTGGGGCGGGGTTTAGCGAAGGATCAATTGGGCAGATTTTTGGCAGCAAATTGCAACAACTCATCCTAAAGGTTAATGGAAAAATCCACAAAAAAATTATATTTGTATTTTTTTATTAGCCCACAAAATGTTTTCCATGTCAGTAGTCAAGTTTTCAAGTCATTTGCCACAACATGATGATGCGTTCATCAACATCGGACTAATTAAAAAAATATATATTTTTTTTTATAAACCTTATTTTCTGCTTAGTCACTCACTAACTCAATTTGACGGAAACAAGATCAGGTTTGACAACATCTTTTACAAACTCAAAATATTTGTCCTCTGCTCACCAGATCACAGCGACAGCATAATATGCTGAGGCAAACATTGTTATTATTCTTATACCCAATGTGACTCTATTTTCTTGTTAGGTTACACTTAATGTTATAGCCTCCACACACACCATCATACTCATTTTGGCATCCCTTAACTTTTGAAATGCACTTTCATTACAAGCACTATTAGATTGCTATGTGCCCCATCATTGGGTACTTACTTAATCAAAACCAATTCTGGAAACTGACCAACCAACACACAAAGTGTCATTTCAGGCCAAATCAACTCTGCAGAAATTAATTGAAGCTGGCAGTTGAAGTGGAGAATCACACCCACTTTCTAACTTCACAATATGGCCCATATACTTTCCTTTAATCACTCACTGGTACTGAAGCATGACTGATGCATAAAACACTCCTTCACTCCTTTAACTTATAGCAGAGAGAGAGAGAAAGAGAAAAGGAGAGAGAGAGAGAAAAAGGGAGACAGATACACAGACAGAAAGGGGACAGGAGAGGAAAAGAGAGGTACCACCAAGGACACACAAGACGTTAAAAGAGAGGCAATGCAGACAGAAACAGAGAGAGATCCTTCAAAGGATCAGCTGGCGAACGGTTAAGCTCCGCAAGGTGTTTGGGCGTGAAAGGACACAAGGGTGATCATCTTTTTCCCTCCCCAGCCCCAGGTCACTTCTGCTCCTAGACACAATCAACAGTGAAACAACAATCTAATCAGGATCACAAGACCCAACAGCTGGCACCCTCACCTCTAGCCAGGCTGCCCTAATATCCAACACATGATAGACACAATCCTATGGAATCCAATGAGCTCCATCAGTTCAGCCATCAGTTATCTCGCAAGCGAGTGCCATGAGAGGACAGATTGAACCCCTATTGCATCAGAAGTGGGGTGGTCTTGACTGGAGGGCAAAGATTAGGCTCAGAATGTAACAGAGGAGTAGAGATTCTGGGTTGGAGCACTGGTGATGTACCCTTGAGGGAAATTGTTTAACCTCAGTAACCAGACATGCAAATTAGATGAATTTATGATTTGTTTAAACTGGTGGCAAAGGACGTTTAGGGATAAACCTAACACCAGGGTCGGGGTCAATTCCACTAATAAAATTATAATTCAATTCTCTCTCCCTGTAAATTCCATGTAATTCTCCCTGTAATTCAATTCAAATTCCAGGTCAGTCTTTGAATTCAGATATACAGTAATTCAGTTCCTTTGAATTCCAATGTTAGATAATTCCAATAATTAAATTCCCAATTCAATATTATCCCCAACAATTCAACAAATGCAAATTCTTCAGACTTTCAGGCAGATCTTGTCACTATTCAGACATCCTAGCTATACTGGAAATATAGGAATAGAAATTTTAATAATTAAAAACAAACCCTACCCTTACCGAAAAAGCTTCTGGCAAACAGTTGTGGCAAACTCAGTATGAATATGCAGATGAAATCAAGTTTCTGGATGTTAACAACATTGACATGTTCTATCTACATAAACCAAATCACATATAACTTTAAATGAACTTGCTTCTCACAGAGAACTAAACATACTTAATGTTCTAAATATACTAAACAACATGTACTGCATTCAATGTCTTATCAGATAAAAATAAATCCAATACAACTTGAAATCATCAACATTCTTGTGAAGACAAGATTAAAAGATCATTTACAAAATGTAAATAATTAAAACAACAAAAACTAAATCAAACCCAGTTCAGAACTATTGCCTTCTTGAGGGAACTTCAGAGATGGCGGCTCTGTGGAAGTCCTTCGTCCAAAGCTTGTTGGATGCATGCTATGAAACAATCATAGACACACACAAAACAAAAACAAAATGAGGATACTGAAAACATTTTCTATTTTGGCATCTTAAAAGGTTGACTCGGTGACTAATTGGCTTTGGAAAAATGAGGTCAGACTGTTAAAGTTGCCTTGATGTTGCTATACTTCTTACAGAAACTGGCATTCTATATATTTTTTCAGCGAGGGAAACAATGTTTCTGCCCTGTATAAATACTTTATAAACAAATGAGGTATATAGCATAAACTGGGACTTAGGCCTACTAAATGTACCTTTAAACTGTTCCTAGAGAACCACATTATACAAGATGTTTCTCCAGCTTAGTCTCAACACAAATGATTCAAACCAACAAACTAATTATGATATTCAATCTAGACTAGGGACTTAATCATTAGGAGACAGCTGTCTGATAGTTATCTCTTCTTCCTCACTCAGGTGTATAAGGCCTGGGTGGAAGAAAAGCAACATAACATTGAGTTACGCCTAATATGGTAATCCATATTATTTTTCCAAAATGAATTATTGTTAACTTATATCAAAAAGCCATGCATGCAAGATGCCTCGACCTGGTGCACACACATTTCTCTGTCCTCAGTTTGATTGAAGGTATCAATCTGTCTTTTTACATTGTAACTGACTGCTTCTAGAAAGACAGAAGGAGCAATACATGATGAAGATGAGCTAGCTATTAGTTTAAAGCAATGAAATATCTAATTCTTACAAAGAATGAATGTATGGGCTACATTTATGAGAATAATACATGCATTTGCTTACTTTATCAAGCTTGAAGACGATCACTGATTTATCACTCAAAAAAAGTTTTATGAGCGAGTGCACCACAAACATCTTTCCAGGTTGTTGATGCCATCCTCCTCCCAATACAGCCTCTTTCAACACCACGGGTAGGGAAGGGCAATTAGCTAACAATGTTTAAGTTTGGTTCCATTTTCTAACAGATTTTTTGAATCCCCCTGATTGGTAGTCAATGGTTACTGGTCTTGGAACTCGTGTTCAGCAGAAACGGCTTCTGGTAAACTGTTTGTCACTCGTGTCAATAAATAGTTGCCACAGGTTTGCCATAGATTCAAATAGAATCTTGAGAGAATTGTTTGCCAGAAAAGAACCTCTGGTCAATAAATATTATTGTTGCCAAATATTTGCCACACATTCAACACTTGTGGCAAACATTTGAAAACTTCCGGTAACATTTTGTGACACACTATTTAGTTTGCATCAAATTTGCCACATACTTTCGGGAATGTTTGCAGCAACACATTCATTTTTGTATACTATGTGCATTCATTCTATTAAATAGGAAATGTAAAAATATTGAATTCCAATTCAGTTCCAGAGATTAAATGTTTTTACATTTCCAATTAAATTCCAATACAAAAAGTTCAAACAGTCTCATTCCAATTCAATTCCAATTTCTTAACTTAAAATTGTATACATTTGAATTTAATTCAAGGTAAATTCTCCACTTCATGATTGAATTCAATAATTTAATTGGAATTAACCCCAAGTTGACGGTTATGCGTCAAGATCTTGTGTATCGAATTCTACAAGGAACTTCAAATTATCATTATCACCAACTCTATCCTTGATCAATACTGCTTTGAAGATATCTAAAGTGACATCATCGTCTCCAAATCAGAACCTACAGAACTAACGTGTTTCTAGTAATCAAACTACAACTTTACCACCGCCATAGGGCTCTGTGGGATACAATAACTCTTGAGGACTTGCCCTCGGTTTAACTTTTTGGGGTAAGGGGAGCAGAGTCAAACTTTGGCCCAGTCGGCAGCACACACGCATCTGCCACTGCTCCTGCCCCATATTACGTCTCGTCTGGTCAATAGAGCACATCCATATGGAGATGGTTAAAACCCTCATTAGTCGGCTTAATTTAAATACAGTCACAGTGACGCTTGTCCATAAAAGCACAAAGCAAAGTGGTTTCTGCGGCGGCATTAACCAGGTCGAGGCATCAAACCCCTGTTCGCTCGAGTGATGGCTGAAACCTGACTGCATTCCAGGAAATGAGAAGGAAGGAGGTTTTCTTGGAAGGTTTCTGGATCTTTTTTGTTGTTGTAGCCTGGTTGAGGAAGGATGGAAAACTTAAAAAAAATATATATATGATGGTCTACGGTATGGTCCATTGGAAGAATAATTACTTGGTTTTATTACAAACATACAGTATTGCAAAAGTCTAGCTTGAGGGCATAAACAAGAATGGTAATTTCTGAGTCTGTGCCTAAAAACTAAACGAGGATCCAACAATGGTACACTGTTTTATTATTTGAGCTTTTTCATGATATCCAATTGGTAGTTAGAGTCTTGTCCCATCACTGCAACTCCCGTACCTCCGACCCTGCCAAGCCGCACTGCTTCTTGACACACTGCTCACTTAACCCGGAAGCTAGCCGCATCAATGTGTCGGAGGAAACGCTGTACAACTAGCAACATGAGTCAGCGTGTGCCCGGCCCACCACAAGGAGTCACTAGAGCGCGATGAGAAAAGGACATCTCGGCTGGCCAAACCCTCCCCTAACCCGGACGACGCTGGGTCAATTGTGCGCCACCTCATTGGTCTCCCGGTTGCAGCTGGCTGCGACACAGCCTGGGATCGAACCAGGGTCTGTAGAGACGCCACTAGCATTGCGATGCAGTGCCTTAGACGGCTGCGCTTCTCGGGAGGCCCCGAACAATGGTACATTTTGCCTACATTCTGGAGAAGCCTACAGAGAGCACTGGATTAGGTTACATGCAAAAACCATCTTCAATGTGACATTTTGCCTGTATTGAACGGGACCCTAACTTGACTCCATTTTGAAAATGGTTTTGAAGTTAGAGATATGTGTCTACACGTGATGCTTTCCAGCTAAAGTATGTTAGTTTGACGGTTGGATAATGGTACCCAAAAGTGTTTGAGTGACATTTGCTGGGCCTTTTGATTCAGACCCTAAAAGTTCTGATCTGTTTGGTGGGTAGATGATTTGAAAAAGTGGCTTTACCACTCACTTTAAAATATACAATCTGCAAACAGGAGAAAGTTTGCAGAGCTATTGAGATGCTTTACAATCAAACATCACTCCTGATTTTAATGGTGTTTGTGTGTGTGCTCTTTGACAGTTCATTTGTCACCTTATTGCCTCCCTTTGGATGTGACCTTTCCTCTTAATAATTCTTGCCAAACCAATATTATACAGCCATAAATGTTGGGAAACTTTACAACATAAAGATACCAAACTATGAATTTGCATTGATTTGGCAAAAATGACCAATTGCCACTGACATACAGTATGGAAAGCGCTGTCCATGGGTGTTGGAAAAGCTATTGGATAAATCAGGTTAGACAACGGCAACCTGAATATCCTGTCAGAAAACAGATTCATTAAAGTGATCGCTTGGCTTTTTTCCCCCCTAGGCGTTAACACAGACAATTGAGAGATGTTTCCACTCTCTGCAGAGGTCAGCCACCTGTGCGCATATTTCGGCCAATATGTGTGTGTGTCTTTGTGTCTAGGTGTGTTTTTACACATGCATTTCCACACATGTGTATGTATGTATGTTTGTATGTGTGTGACAGGAAGAAAGAGAGTGCATATGTACAGTATGAACATCTGTCAAAGCAAGCATGTCCATGTGTACATATGCCAAATTCAATGTGTGACTATTTGTTTGCACAGTCTACCAGCAGTAGTTAGTAAATCAGTCGCTGTCAAAAGTAGAACGAGTTCAACACAGGAACCTACAGTATTAGCAAGTCAATACACATGGATCAAAATAATCCATTGTGTGTGCATCGCAAAGACCAACACCTATCCAAGTGTTCCTTTGAATACCTTCAAGAGTTATTTCACAATATCTGTGAGGCAATGGATTTTGACAGGCAGGACATTTTTACCTTCAAACTAACAATTAAAGAGTAACTGAATGCCAACTATTAACAAAGCATCCGATTCTGAGAATGGCGCTAGAGCGAGCGGCATCTGTGTGTTTGCGTGGTTGCGTTTGAACAAGTCGTACTACAGAGCTGGCTGTGGTGGTGTGTTTTACCTGTAAGCAATACATGGAAATACCTAACAAGAGAAGGTGGAAATGGGTGAATGTGCACAGCAGATTGCAGTGTGTGTGTGTGTGTGTACACAACATCTGCAACATAACAGAAGAACATAAAGATTTCCACCAAGCCACCTGAAAGCTCAGAGTACCAAAATAATTCAGTCAAGTCAATCTCCCTGGTTTGTTATGTTTATTTGTACATTTTTTGGAGGGAAGCCTAGCTTTCTTTGACATCCATGAATACATGCCACTTTGTAGGCTGAATGTCATTACACTTATGGTGTTTGTAATAGATGTCCCTTTCCATTCAAATTGCGGGAGCACAGTGCACTGTTCAGATGCTGGACTTATTTTGGAGTAGACTAATGTGTGCAGGTAACATACTTTTTGAAGTGATTTGTTTGACAATAAGATAAAAACATCTTGACTGGTTGTGTTCATGACACATTAAAAGGTAATACATTTTTATAGTGGAATTACAGCACCTTCAGAAAGTATTCATACCCCTTGACTTATTCCACATTTTATTGTTAAGGCCTGAATGAAAAATGTATTAAATATTTAAAAAAATCTCACCCATCTACACACAATACCCCATAGTGAAAATATCTTTTTTTAAATACATTTTTGCACATTTATTGAAAATGAAATACATAAATATCTAATTTACATAAGTATTCACACCCCTGAGTCAATACTTTGTAGAAGCACCTTTGGCAGCAATTACAGCTGTGAGTTTTTCTGGGTAAGTCTCTAAAAGATTTCCACACCTGGATTGGGCAACATTTGCCCATTATTCTTTTCAAAATTCTTCAAGCTCTGTCAAATTGGTTGTTGATAATTGCTAAACAACCATTTTCAGGTCTTGCCGTAGATTTTCAAGTAGATTTAATTCAAAACTGCAACTCGACTCAGGAACATTCACCGTCTTCTTGGTAAGCAACTCCAGTGTAGATTTGGCCTTGTGTTTTATGTTATTGTCCTGCTGAAAGGTGAATTCATCTCCCAGTGTCTAGTGGAAAGCAGACTGAACCAGGTTTTCCTAAAGGATTGTGCCTGTGCTTAGCTCCATTCTGTTTGTTTTTTTATCCTAAAAAATTCCCCAGTCAAACTATTACAAGCATACCCATAACATGATGCAGCAGCAACTATGCTTGAAAACATGGAAAGTGTTACTCAGCAATGTGTTGTATTTGATTTGCCCTAAATATAACACTTTGTATTCAGAACTTAAAGTTAATAGCTTTGACACATTTTTTGCAGTATTACTTGTTGCAAACAGGACGAATATTTTGGAATATTTGTATTCTGTACAGGCTTACATCTTTTCACTGTGTCAATTAGGTTAGTATTGTGGAGTAACTTCAATGTTGTACTCTTTAACTGTTTTAAAGTCACCATTGGCCTCATGGTGAAATCCAGAGTGGTGTCCTTCCTCTCCGGCAAATGAGTTAGGAAGGACACATGTACAGTGGCTTGCAAAAGTATTCACCCCCCTTGGCATTTTTCCTATATTGTTGCCTTACGACCTGGAATTAAAGTTGATTTTGGGGGAGTTGTATCACTTGACTTACACAACATGCCTACCACTTTGAAGATGCAAATATTTTTTATTGTGAAACAAACAAGAAATAAGATGAAAAAAACAGAACTTGAGCGTGCATAGCTATTCAGCCCCCAAAATCAATACTTTGTAGAGCCACCTTTTGCAGCAATTACAGCTGCATGTCTCTTGGGGTATGTCTCTATAAGCTTGGCACATCAAGCCACTGGGATCTTTTCTCATTCTTCAATGCAAAACTGGTCCAGCTCCTTCAAGTTGGATGGGTTCCGCTGGTGTACAGCAATCTTTAAGTCATACCACAGATTCTCAATTGGATTGAGGTATGTGCTTTGACTAGGCCTTTCTAAGACATTTAAATATTTCCCCCTTAACCACTCGAGTGTTGCTTTAGCAGTATGCTTAGGATCATTGTCCTGCTGGAAGGTGAACCTCCGTAACAGTCTCAAATCTCTGGAAGACAAACAGGTTTCCCTCAAGATTTTCCATGTATTTAGAACCATCCATCATTCCTTCAATTCTGACCAGTTTCCCAGTCCCTGCCGATGAAACACATCACCAAAGCATGATGCTAACACCACCATTCTTCACTGTGGGGATGGTGTTCTCGGGGTGATGAGAGGTGTTAGGTTTTGTGCCAGGCAATGATAGGTGCATTTTTTTGTTGCCAAAAAGCTAAAGTTTAGTCTCATCTGACCAGAGTACCTTCTTCCATATGTTTGGGAGGTCCCCACATGCCTTTTGGCAAACACCAAACATGTTTGCTTATTTTTTTCTTTAAGCAATGGCTTTTTTTCCGGCCACTCTTCTGTAAAGCCCAGCTCTGTGGAGTGTACGGCTTAAAGTGGTACTATGGACAGATACTCCAATCTCTGCTGTGGAGCTTTGCAGTTCCTTCAGGGTTATCTTTGGTCTCTTTGTTGCCTCTCTGATTAATGCCCTCCATGCCTGGTCCCTGAGTTTTGGTGGGCAGCCCTCTCTTGGCAGGTTTGTTGTGGTGCAATATTCTTTACATTTTTTAATAATGGATTTAATGGTGCTCCGTGGGATGTTCAAAGTTTCAGATATTTTTTAATAACCCAACCCTGATCTGTATTTGTCCACAACTTTGTCCCTGACTTGTTTGGAGAGCTCCTTGGTCTTCATTGTGCCGCTTGCTTGGTGGTGTTGCAGACTCTGGGGCCTTTCAGAACAGGTGTATATATACTGAGATCATGTGACAGATCATGTGACACTTAAATAAAGTCCACTTGTGTGCAATCTTACTAATTATGTGACTTCTGAAGGTAATTGGTTGCAACAGATCTAATTTAGGGGCTTCATAGCAAAGGGGGTGAACACATACAGTTGAAGTCGGAAGTTTACATACACTTAGGTTGGAGTCATTAAAACTCATTTTTCAACTACTCCACAAATTTCTTGTTAACAAACTATAGTTTTGGCAAGTTGGTAAGGACATCTACTTTGTGCATGACACAAGTAATTTTTCCAACAATTGTTTACAGACAGATTATTTCACTTATAACTCACTGTATCACAATTCCAATGGGTCAGAAGTTTACATACACTAAGTTGACTGTGCCTTTAAACAGCTTGGGAAATTCCAGAAAATGTCATGGCTTTAGAAGCTTCTGATAGGCTAATTAACATCATTTGAGTCAATTGGAGGTGTACCTGTGGATGTATTTCAAGGTCTACCTTCAAACTCAGTGGCTCTTTGCTTGACATCATGGGAAAATCATAAGAAATCAGCCCCAAAAAATTGTAGACCTCCACAACTCTGGTTCATCCTTGGGAGCAATTTCCAAACGCATGAAGGTACCATGTTCATCTGTACAAGCAATAGTAGGCAAGTATAAACACCATGGGACCTCGCAGCCGTCATACCACTCAGGAAGGAGACACGTTTTGTCTCCTAGAGATGAACGTACTTTGGTGCGAAAAGTTCAAATCAATCCCAGAACAACAGCAAAGGACCTTGTGAAGATGCTGGAGGAAACGGGTACAAAAGTATCTATATCCACAGTAAAATTAGTCCTATATCGACATAACCTGAAAGGCTGATCAGAAAGGAAGAAGCCACTGCTCCAAAACCGCCATAGAAAAGCCAGACCACGGTTTGCAACTGCACATGGAGACAAAGATCATACTTTTTGGAGAAATGTCCTCTGGTCTGATGAAACAAAAATAGAACTGTTTGGCCATAATGACCATCGTTATGTTTGGAGGAAAAAGGGGGAGTCTTGCAAGCCGAAGAATACCATCCCAACCGTGAAGCACGGGGGTGGCAGCATCATGTTGTGGGGGTGCTTTGCTGCAGGTGGTGCACTTCACAAAATAGATGGAATTATGAGGTAGGAAAATTAGGTGGATATATTGACGCAACATCTCAAGACATCAGTCGGAAAATGAAAGCTTGGTCGCAAATGGGTCTTCCAAATGGAGAATGACCCCAAGCATACTTCCAAAGTTGTGGCAAAAAGGACAACAAAGTCATGGTATTGGAGTGGCCATCACAAAGCCCTGACCTCAATCCTATAGAACATTTTGTGTGCAGAACTGAAAATGCGTGTGCGAGCAAGGAGGCCTACAAACCTGACTCCGTTACACCAGCTCTGTTAGGAGGAATGGGCCAAAATTCACCCAACTTATTGTTTGTTATTTATTTATTTCACCTTTATTTAACCAGGTAGGCAAGTTGAGAACACGTTCTCAACATTTACAATTGCGACCTGGCCAAGATAAAGCAAAGCAGTTCGACACATACAACAACACAGAGTTACACATGGAGTAAAACAAACATACAGTCAATAATACAGTAGAAAAATAAGTCTATATACAATGTGAGCAAGTGAGGTGAGTTAAGGGAGGTGAAGGCAAATAAAGGCCATGGTGGCGAAGTAAATACAATATAGCAAGTAAAACACTGGAATGGTTGATTTGCAGTGGAAGAATGTGCAAAGTAGAGATAGAAATAATGGGGTGCAAAGGAGCAAAATAAATAAATACAGTAGGGAAAGAGGTAGTTGTTTGGGCTAAATTATAGATGGGCTATGTACAGGTGCAGTAATCTATGAGCTGCTCTGACAGCTGGTGCTTAAAGCTAGAGAGGGAGATAAGTGTTTCCAGTTTCAGAGATTTTTGTAGTTTGTTCCAGTCATTGGCAGCAGAGAACTGGAAGGAGAGGAGGCCAAAGGAAGAATTGGTTTTTGGGGTGACCTGCTGGAGCGCATGCTACAGGTGGGTGCTGCTATGGTGACCAGCGAGCTGAGATAAGGGGGGACTTTACCTAGCAGGGTCTTGTAGATGACCTGGAGCCAGTGGGTTTGGCGACGAGTATGAAGCGAGGGCCAGCCAACGAGAGTGTACAGGTCACAGTGGTGGGTAGTATATGGGGCTTTGGTGACAAAACGGATGACACTGTGATAGACTGCATCCAATTTATTGAGTAGGGTATTGGAGGCTATTTTGTAAATGACATCACCGAAGTCGAGGATTGGTAGGATGGTCAGTTTTACAAGGGTATGTTTGGCAGCATGAGTGAAGGATGCTTTGTTGCGGAATAGGAAGCCAATTCTAGATTTAACTTTGAATTGGAGATGTTTGATGTGAGTCTGGAAGGAGAGTTTACAGTCTAACCAGACACCTAGGTATTTGTAGTTGTCCACATATTCTAAGTCAGAGCCGTCCAGAGTAGTGATGTTGGACAGGCGGGCAGGTGCAGGCAGCGATCGGTTGAAGAGCATGCATTTAGTTTTACTTGTATTTAAGAGCAATTGGAGGCCACGGAAGGAGAGTTGTATGGCATTGAAGCTCGCCTGGAGGGTTGTTAACACAGTGTCCAAAGAAGGGCCAGAAGTATACAGAATGGTGTCGTCTGCGTAGAGGTGGATCAGAGACTCACCAGCAGCAAGAGCGACATCATTGATGTATACAGAGAAGAGAGTCGGTCCAAAAATTGAACCCTGTGGCACCCCAATAGAGACTGCCAGAGGCCCTGACAACAGACCCTCCGATTTGACA
This sequence comes from Salvelinus alpinus, assembly GCF_045679555.1. Classification (NCBI taxonomy): domain Eukaryota; kingdom Metazoa; phylum Chordata; class Actinopteri; order Salmoniformes; family Salmonidae; genus Salvelinus; species Salvelinus alpinus. Next base: position 20,536,307 of record NC_092109.1, on the reverse strand, counting down.
CACTGAACTCTATCAGAGAAGTAGTTGGTGAACCAGGCAAGGCAATCTTTTGAGAAACCAAGGCTGTCGAGTCTGCCGATGAGGATGTGGTGATTGACAGGGTCGAAAGCCTTGGCCAGGTCAATGAATACGGCTGCACAGTATTGTTTCTTATCGATGGCGGTTAAGATATCGTTTAGGACCTTGAGCGTGGCTGAAGTGAACCCATGACCAGCTCTGAAACCAGATTTCATAGCGGAGAAGGTATGGTGGTATTTGAAATGGTCGGTAATTTGTTTGTTGACTTGGTTTCGAATACCTTAGAAAGGCAGGGTAGGATAGATATAGGTCTGTAGCAGTCTGGGTCAAGAGTGTCCCCCCCTTTGAAGAGGGGGATGACCGCAGCTGCTTTCCAATCTTTGGGAATCTCAGACAACACGAAAGAGAGGTTGAACAGGCTAGTAATAGGGGTGGCAACAATTTCAGCAGATCATTTTAGAAAGAAAGGGTCCAGATTATCTAGCCTGGCTGATTTGTAGGGGTCCAGATTTTGCAGCTCTTTCAGAACATCAGCTGACTGGATTTGGGAGAAGGAGAAATGGGGAAGGCTTGGGCGAGTAGCTGTGGGGGGTGCAGTGCTGTTGACCGGGGTAGGGGTAGCCAGGTGGAAAGCATGGCCAGCCGTAGAAAAATGCTTATTGAAATTCTCAATTATAGTGGATTTGTCGGTGGTGACAGTGTTTCCTATCTTCAGTGCAGTGGGCAGCTGGGAGGAGATGTTCTTATTCTCCATGGACTTTACAGTGTCCCAGAACTTTTTTGAGTTTGTGTTGCAGGAAGCAAATTTCTGCTTGAAAAAGCTAGCCTTGGCTTTTCTAACTGCCTGTGTATATTGGTTTCTAGCTTCCCTGAAAAGTTGCATATCACGGGAGCTGTTCGATGCTAATGCAGAAAGCCATAGGATGTTTTTGTGTTGGTTAAGGGCAGTCAGGTCTGGAGAGAACCAAGGGCTATATCTGTTCCTGGTTCTAAATTTCTTGAATGGGGCATGCTTATTTAAGATGGTGAGGAAGGCATTTAAAAAAAATAACCAGGCATCCTCTACTGACGGGATGAGATCAATATCCTTCCAGGATACCCTGACCAGGTCGATTAGAAAGGCCTGCTCGCTGAAGTGTTTCAGGGAGCGTTTGACAGTGATGAGTGGAGGTCGTTTGACCGCTGACCCATTACGGATGCAGGCAATGAGGCAGTGATCGCTGAGATCTTGGTTGAAAACAGCAGAGGTGTATTTAGAGGGCAAGTTGGTTAGGATGATATCTATGAGGGTGCCCGTGTTTACGGCTTTGTGGTGGTACCTGGTAGGTTCATTGATAATTTGTGTGAGATTGAGGGCATCAAGCTTAGATTGTAGGATGGCTGGGGTGTTAAGCATGTTCCAGTTTAGGTCGCCTAGCAGCACGAGCTCTGAAGATAGATGGGGGGCAATCAGTTCACATATGGTGTCCAGAGCATAGCTGGGGGCAGAGGGTGGTCTATAGCAGGCGGCAATGGTGAGAGACTTGTTATTAGAGAGGTGGATTTTTAAAAGTAGAAGTTCAAATTGTTTGGGTACAGACCTGGATAGTAGGACAGAACTCTGCAGGCTATCTTTGCAGTAGATTGCAACACCGCCCCCGTTCTATCTTGTCTGAAAATGTTGTAGTTAGGGATGAAAATGTCAGAATCTTTGGTGGTCTTCCTAAACCAGGATTCAGACACGGCTAAAACATCCGGGTTGGCAGAGTGTGCTAAAGCAGTGAATAAAACAAACTTAGGGAGGAGGCTTCTAATGTTAACATGCATGAAACCAAGGCTATTACGGTTACAGAAGTCATCAAAAGAGAGCGCCTGGGGAATAGGAGTGGAGCTAGGCACTGCAGGGCCTGGATTCACCTCTACATCACCAGAGGAACAGAGGAGGAGTAGGATAAGGGTACGGCTAAAAGCTATGAGAATTGGTCGTCTAGAACGTCTAGAACAGAGAGTAAAATGAAGTTTCTGGGGGGCGATAAAATAGCTTCAAGGAATAATGTACAGACAAAGGTATGGTAGGATGTGAATACAGTGGAGGTAAACCTAGGTATTGAGTGATGATGAGAGAGATATTGTCTCTAGAAACATCATTGAAACCAGGTGATGTCATCGCATATGTGGGTGGTGGAACTGAAAGGTTGGATAAGGTATAGTGAGCAGGGCTAGAGGCTCTACAGTGAAATAAGCCAATAAACACTAACCAGAACAGCAATGGACAAGGCATATTGACATTAAGGAGAGGCATGCTTAATCGAGTGATCATAAGGGTCCAGTGAGTAGAGTTTGGTTGGGGTCACGGCGATTCAGACAGCTAGCCGGGCTATCGGTAGCAAGCTAGCATAGGATGGAGGTCTGTTTTTAGCCACCTCGTCCGTTTCCGTCGGTAGATTAGTGGGGTTCCGTGTGGCGGAGGGGATCAATCCAATTGGCAAAATAGATATAGTTATAGTGACCCAAGAAAAATTGTCCGATAGACTTATTCAGATAGCAGCCGATAAGACAGCTAACGATTAGCGGGCCCCAGATGAGCGTTCAGGTAACGTTGCGACGGAGGTGCTAGTTGGATAACTCCCTCGGGCAGATAACGTCGGTAGTCAGTCGTGAAGGCCTGGTGGGGCTCCGCATTGGCAGTAAAACGGGTCCGGATAGGTGATTGTAGCCCAGGAGTGGCTGATGGAACTCTTCAGCTGGCCAGCTCCGGAATAATTGATGTTTGCTCCATGATCGACGTAAGCCAATAGACACACGGGTGGCAGCTAGCTAGCTGCGAAATCAAGGTGTAAATGTCCAGAGCTTGCGGTTGAAATCCGGGGATATGGAGAAAAATAGGTCCGGTATGTTCTGGTCTGAGTCGCGTTGTACAAAAGTGGCGATAGATTATCGAGCTAAAGGAATAGCTGATGACCACAAACCGTGGTTAGCTGAAATAAAAAAAATGCAAATGAATTACTTAAAAATCATACAATGTGATTTTCTGGATTTCTGTTTTAGATTCCGTCTCTCACAGTTGAAGTGTACCTATGATAAAAATTACAGACCTCTACATGCTTTGTAAGTAGGAAAACCTGCAAAATCGGCAGTGTATCAAATACTTGTTCTCCCCACTGTATGTCCGCGCAGACCTGCTCACTTGTCACAATATCTCGACAATTATGGCGATGGCTACGAGTCAAAGCACAGACTACCACACACATCCACATACCACTCCTATGAGGGAGAGTAGCTAGAGGGTTTTCTTGAGCACTTGAGACAGGATATACTGCAGTCAGTGCCCTTCTTCCCCCGACCACCGTCGCCTGTACTTACCTGATGGACACTGCCAGGTGTCACCTGACCGTCTCAGCCAGTCCTCTCCTCTTACAACTGAAAGACGTCTTAGAGGGGGAGAACGGTGACCTGTGTCACCAAGCTTCCGAAGAAGTTAATGGCATATCAGAGATCATCATGCAACAAATACTACACCAGAAGTGCCAGAATGAGTTTCTGCGGTGCCAGCACGACCAGCTCATTGACGCCAGATGTCAGATGCTCGAGACGCAGTGCCGTTCCACATCAGCTTCACCATTAGCTCCAGTCTCAGAACCAACCCCTGCTGTGTAGTCCCCCACAGTGGTGCTACAGCTTTCTCCAGGGCCAGTGGAGCTACCAGAACTCATCCTGGTGGAGCACCCTGCCACTGTGCTCCAGCCGACCCCAGCCATGCTCCTCCAGCCTGTTCCGACAATGGAGTGCAAGTTAGTAGTGGGGCCTACTACACCGACTCCAGTCTTGGAGCTTCAGCTTGCCACTCCCACATCTCCTGTCGCAGAGTCTCAACAGGTTCCCACAGTTGTGCCATCGCCGTCTCCAGTGACACAGGTTCTGCCGACCCCTGTTTTGGGCCCAAGATTTCCTATACCAGTAGGCCCAGAGCTTTCCATCCTGATAGATCTAACATCCCCTAGCTCACAGTCTGTAGGCCAGTCAGGCCCCAAGTCAGTAGCTCTGTCAGACCCCAAGTCAACAGCTCTGTGCACTCAGTGTCTCCCTCTCTTTCAGGTGTGCCTGTCCTGAGATCATCACCTGTCACTGCTGTGGAGATCCAGCCGACCCCAACTTCTGTCCCTGGGGCCTCTCGTTGCCGCTGGAGCTCTGCTGCTGCAGACCTGTGGTCACTAATTCTGAGAGCTTCGTCGAGGCCTGTGGCCAAACCTCCGCCGTCTGCCGTGCTGAGACCATCGTCGAGGCCTGTGGCCAAACCTCCGCCGTCTGCCGTGCTGAGACCATCGTCGAGCTCTGCTGTTGCAGCCTGACCTCCTGACCCGGAGCCCTCACCTCGTCCCTCTGCCTGGGTCCGGGCCTGTCCGGTGGCCATCGCCCGTTTCTGCTTCGTGGCTCCATTCTGTAGTAATTGCTACCGGCCTTAAGCCAGCACCTAAGGTTTCTTATTATATTCATGGGCCTTCGATTCTCTACCCCTATTTTTCAGTCTGAAAACTTATGTCATATTTCAGTTTTTTATTTTTAATACATTTACAAAAATAAAATAAAAAACGGTTTTTGCTTTGTCATTATGGGGTATTGTGTGTAGATTGATGAGGGGAAAAATCAAATGTAATCAATTTTAGAATAAGGCTATAAATTAACACAATTTGGAAAAAGTCAAGGGGTCCACATACTTTCTGAATGCACTGTAGACAGGTGTGTGCCTTTCCAAATCATGTTCAATTAATCAATTGAATTGACCACAGGTGGACTCCAATCAAGTTGTAGAAACATCAAGATGATCAATGGAAAGGATTCATCTGAGCTCAATTTCGAGTCTCATAGCAAAGGGTCTGAATACATATGTAAATAAGGTATACAGTGGGGAGAACAAGTATTTGATACACTGCCGATTTTGCAGGTTTTCCTACTTACAAAGCATGTAGAGGTCTGTAATTTTTATCATAGGTACACTTCAACTGTGAGAGACGGAATCTAAAACAAAAATCCAGAAAATCACATTGTATGATTTTTAAGTAATTAATTTGCATTTTATTGCATGACATAAGTATTTGATCACCTACCAACCAGTAAGAATTCCGGCTCTCACAGACCTGTTAGTTTTTCTTTAAGAAGCCCTCCTGTTCTCCACTCATTACCTGTATTAACTGCACCTGTTTGAACTCGTTACCTGTATAAAAGACACCTGTCCACACTCAATCAAACAGACTCCAACCTCTCCACAATGGCCAAGACCAGAGAGCTGTGTAAGGACATCAGGGATAAAATTGTAGACCTGCACAAGGCTGGGATGGGCTACAGGACAATAGGCAAGCAGCTTGGTGAGAAGGAAACAACTGTTGGCGCAATTATTAGAAAATGGAAGAAGTTCAAGATGACGGTCAATCACCCTCGGTCTGGGGCTCCATGCAAGATTTCACCTCGTGGGGCATCAATGATCATGAGGAAGGTGAGGGATCAGCACAGAACTACACGGCAGGACCTGGTCAATGACCTGAAGAGAGCTGGGACCACAGTCTCAAAGAAAACCATTAGTAACACACTACGCCGTCATGGATTAAAATCCTGCAGCGCACGCAAGGTCCCCCTGCTTAAGCCAGTGCATGTCCAGGCCTGTCTGAAGTTTGCCAATGACCATCTGGATGATCCAGAGGAGGAATGGGAGAAGGTCATGTGGTCTGATGAGACAAAAATAGAGCTTTTTGGTCTAACTCCACTCGCCGTGTTTGGAGGAAGAAGAAGTATGAGTACAACCCCAAGAACACCATCCCAACCGTGAAGCATGGAGGTGGAAACATCATTCTTTGGGGATGCTTTTCTGCAAAGGGGACAGGACGACTGCACCGTATTGAGGGGAGGATGGATGGGGCCATGTATCGCGAGATCTTGGCCAACAACCTCCTTCCCTCAGTAAGAGCATTGAAGATGGGTCGTGGCTGGGTCTTCCAGCATGACAACGACACGAAGCACACAGCCATGGCAACTAAGGAGTGGCTCCGTAAGAAGCATCTCAAGGTCCTGGAGTGGCCTAGCCAGTCTCCAGACCTGAACCCAATAGAATATCTTTGGAGGGAGCTGAAAGTCCGTATTGCCCAGCGACAGCCCCGAAACCTGAAGGATCTGGAGAAGATCTGTAGGGAGGAGTGGGCCAAAATCCCTGCTGCAGTGTGTGCAAACCTAGTCAAGAACTACAGGAAACATATGATCTCTGTAATTGCAAACAAAGGTTTCTGTACCAAATATTAAGTTCTGCTTTTCTGATGTATCAAATACTTATGTCATGCAATAAAATGCAAATTAATTACTTAAAAATCATACAATGTGATTTTCTGGATTTTTGTTATAGATTCCGTCTCTCATAGTTGAAGTGTACCTATGATAAAAATTACAGACCTCTACATGCTTTGTAAGTAGGAAAACCTGCAAAATCGGCAGTGTATCAAATACTTGTTCTCCCCACTGTATCTGTTTAAAATTGTTTATACATTTGCAAACATTTCTAAAAAAGAATCAATTTGAGAATAAGGCTGTAATATAACAAAATGCAGAAAAAGTCAAGGAGTCTGAATACTTTTCAAATGCACTGTATATTCACAAAAATATATGGGGGATTGGAAATGATGCAGACAATTACATTGGACTCTACAATCTGCACAATTAAAGCTGATCTACACCCTAAAAAATGTATTTAAAAAAGTATGTTATTCAATGGGCTAACAGCAGTAATGCGAAATTCAATGTTTCATCAAATAATGTTATAATATGTATTTTTGATACCTTAAGTCTTAAAATTCGAAGTCAAATAGCTAAATGATCCTTGCTATGACCATCTTAAAACAATTCCATATGTTAGTAGAAACCCCCCTCCCCTGGCTTAGACAGGGCTTAGACTCCAGAGGGTTAATCACCTTCACTCTTCTCACGACACGGACACTACGCTACCACGGAAGCAGACAACTCGCTCTGAGTGAGTGCCTGAGAGTTTTGTTGTCCTATAATTTTCATGTTTTGAATTCTCTGACAGTAGACGTGTTATGCCACAGGAACTTGTCGGTGGGCTCTTGTCAGATGGATGTCTACACTTCTAAAGAAAAGGAAAAAATACTTTTGTTGTCCATTTTCATTGTTGTGTGTCATAAACTTGACTGACTCCATGATAGCAACTCTCAACATTTCCGTTGACTGTTCTACACTGACACTACAAGCCAAGGGACTGAATTACATAATACATTTGCTACGATTACCTGAAAAAAATGACAATTTTGTATCTAGCATTCCCTCCAGTGACATGGGAAGGGAAGAAAATGAGCTAACTTTCAAATGAAATGTTGATGAAGATTAGGGATATGATCATTGTAGATTTGGCCACAGAGAGTACACTGCAGACTGCGCTCACTCGCTGCCCTATCTTGTCATCTCCATCTTGACATTCTCATTGGTTGTCAGACATCATGCAGGGAGCTGGCCCAAGTCCCCAGATCATGACTATGATTAATAAATAATAATGGAGAGATCACAGCTCTATTTATAGACAGGCAGTTCAACCTTCACCTCACTTCACACACTGACCACGGTCGTCCTCCTCAAGCCAAGACCACTACGTCATCCTTTCACACCTTCCTCTCACCCCCTTACTATGAAATATTAACACTGGTATACTGTATGTTTGGAGGTTGGGGATGATGGGGAAAGTATCACCTGTGTATTTCATCAGTGGACAGCGATACATCTGGGTGCTTTTTCTCTGAAGTAGACAGTACACTATTAGTATTAGTAGTTACACCTGCATACTGTGTCTATTAGAAACAGCGTATCTATTAGAAACACACCTGCAAACATGACGGTGATACTTAAATTCTGTGTCATTATAGGATAAGACTGCCTAACACACCATCTCTTCTGTACAATGTTCTAGAAGTATTGTGTGTAGCCCAGAAGTATAAAGCCTGTATGTGTCTTTAAAAATGATATTAAAAGGGAGGGAAAGGGGGATACCTAGTCAGTTGTCCAACTGAATGTATTCAACACGCTCACAATCTTTATGCCATACTGTATCATTGGGGAAAGCCCCACCGATGTGGCTGGATGTTGAATCCAGTCCAACGTGTGTGTGTTTCTATGTGTGTCGGTGTGCAGGGAGGGAGATGCAGTTAGGCAGGCACACTGGGTGCCTGTGAAGTCAGGGGGGGCTAGGTGGAATATTTCCTGGGGGCGACACCTGACAGCGGTGGGGTGGATGCGCCCTGGCACTTCTGTACATCCATGTCACTGCGGATAAAGTCACCGCCTGTGATGAAGAACTACAGCACTGCTGCCACTGTCAGGGACAGGAGTTCTCTATACTTCTATTCCTGTGTCCTCCTCTGTCTCCCTGCACTCACTGAACAGACAGCTGGGGACAGGTGGGATGCCCACCGGTTGTCTGAGGTGGAGGTGCCAGCACCCTTGTCGTTGTCAGGCACATGGTATGAGATGCATGTCCAGAAAGCAAGATGAAGCTGTGGTTCTCTCTCTGCTTGGGTAACAATCAAGAAGTCCAATTGGGACTTGGGGCGTGGTCTGAAGTGAGTCGAAAGTGGCTCTCCTCTCCTTTTCTTCGACTGGAGACGCAGGATCTGGCAAACTCTGTTATAAAATGTCAATTGGACACCTGTTAGCGTTAGTAAGTAAGTGCCGGTGGAATGAGAGAACATGAGACTGAGACAGCCAAGGTGGAGACAGTGTGAAGGGCTAGTAGTGGCTTGTATTGTAGGAGAAGCATGGCACAATGCCCAGTGAGAGTCATCAGATCGGAACTGTGTGTAGGCTGCTTACTTCATTACATTTAGCATGTTACCCACTGTCATACCGGACACCCACGCAGGGCGGGGGGCACACAGGCCCATACGCCGGTCATCGATGTCTTTTTTTTGGTACAATTTATTTGTATTTTAAAACAATACCATCACACCTGCCCATACACACCTGCTCACAACCCCATCTCCAGCGTCCGCATCACTCTCCACCACATGGCCTCAAACTGCACCATTTTGTTTCTCTCCATCGCCCACACACTTTCAACATTTAGATAATAAAGCTTTTGACCTTTCCATTGTGTTAACGATGGAGGATTGGTTGATTTCCAGTTAAGTATACGTTTTTTCAAGATGATTGACAAGAAAAGTGTTGTCCAACTTATCTGGTATCTCACTGCACCCTCATATGCCATGTCTTGAAATATGCAGACAGACGGATTAAAAATACATTTATATTGTAATACTTCTGACAGGCAACTTTCTAACTCCGCCCATAACTTTGACTTTCTAGCGTCCCCAGAAGGTATGAATTATTGAGTCATTGTCAGTTTTACATTTAAGACATGACTCTGACATTGTGCGGTCGAATTTGTGAATTTTTCTGTATAATTAAACCTATACATTGGTTTATACTGAATTAAGTGTACATTTTTGTAAACTGTAATTTCATTAGTCATGTTCCAACATTCCCTCCATCTTGTGCCAATATCAGTTATTTCTAAGTCTTGGTTCCAATAGTTTATTTTTTCCCCCGAAGAGATAGTCAGCTGGATAGGCTCTCTGCAAGGTTTTGTATATCGTACCCATCTTATAAATATCATTTTCTGACTCAAATAGGATTCCCCAAAGACTGCTCTGATGTCCAAAAGATTTCAAATCAAAATATCCTGATATGAAACTTTTAAGTTGCATGTATTTGAAAATATCTACATTGGTCAGTCCAACATTGCTTTAAATGTATTTTTTAATACATCATTTTGACAGTAACCCTCCATAAAGTCATTCATAAACCTTTTTTAATTTCCATATGTAGGAAGCTAAGTGCTTATTAAAAATGTTTTTTTTCTTGGGCTTCAGGAATGTGACTGAAAAAGTGCTACAGGCATTGAATTATTTATATATTTTTTACTGATTGAAAGAAAGGGAACATCGGTGAACAAATGCCGTGGTCAAGGCTTGGACGGCGCCAGTGCAATGCGTGGAGTTTACTCAGGTGTTCAAAAGAGTATGTCAGACCGAGACCCTAATGCTTCTTAGGTCGTTCTTTATGAGATTTAGTTTAAATAAACGATCTCTCTGCAGAAGTTAGTTACAGGGATGGTAAAAGCTTGATTGCGGTAGCAATGTCACGTGTCCCTATGGTTCTATTTAGTCCTTTTTCTTTATTCCCTTGTGTGTACTTTATTTTGAATATATTAACCGAGATGTGCTTTAAATATTTATCCTATCTTGTGCTGTGTTTTAGTATTTCTTATTTGAGTGACTTCCTTTTCTTTGAATTGTTTAATCTCCTTTTGTGAGTTTGTCTCGTTGTGGGAATGAGTGTGTTAATCAGGGACCTGAGCCACCACGCCCCACACACCTGAGAAGCATTGGGGCTAATGAGCAGTCCCTGCACAAATGGCAGCTCTCAGGTGTATGTAAACTTCCGACTTCAACTAGATACAGTTGAAGTTGGAAGTTTACATACACCTTAGCCAAATACATTTAAACTTAGTTTTTCACAATTCTTGACATTTAATCCTAGTAAAAATTCCTTGTCTTAGGTCAGTTAGGATCACCACTTTATTTTAAGAATGTGAAATGTCAGAATATAGATAGAATTGTTTAACTTGGGTCAAACATTTCGTGTAGCCTTCCACAAGCTTCCCACAATAAATTGGGTGAATTTTGCCCCATTCCTCCTAACAGAACTTCTGACCCACTGGAATTGTGATACAGTGAGTTATAAGTGAAATAATCTGTCTGTAAACAATTGCTGGAAAAATTACTTGTGTCGTGCACAAAGTAGATGTCCTAACTGACATGCCAAAAATATAGTTTGTTAGCAGGAAATTTGTGGAGTGGTTGAAAACCGAGTTTTAATGACTACATACACTTAGGTTGGATGTATGTAAACTTCCGACTTCAACTGTAGTAGGCTACACTGCATCAGCGGTGATTGGGGGGGGGGGGAGGGGGGTGGAGTGGGATGCATGCCAGCAAAGCCACAACACAAAACAATACATTAATTGCACTATAACAGTGACCACATACTGTTAGGGCCTAACATAAAGCTGTCCCAGCGGCAGTCCCAACATCTTACCACTGCTACACCTGGCTATCAGTGGAGCCTTGTCTGGCAGCGAAACAGTTAATTCAGCCTCATTTAATGCCTTTAAAAAAAAGCATAGCTGATATGGCTGACTTGCTTAAACAAATGTGGTTTCTAATGACAATTGAGATGTATAAACTATGGCATAAAGGGACGAAGTGGATAAGAGGCAATCCATAATTTCGATTAAGACATTAATAAGCGAGCTAGGACGGACGTAATGTTAGTCAATATAACTATTTGTTTAGCACTTTTGAAATGTACAGCGACAGAATTCAGAACATGGGCCGTTCTTAGTGTTCTCCCTGTACACCAAGTCAGAACCGTAAGATAAATAAAAGGTGGCATATAAGCAGTGGCTGCATGTCCACCACCAAATCAGAACAGTAGGCAAAATTAAGAGGGGTAAATAGACCAAATTATTAGGGTGAGGCGCATGGGCTACTAACATCTTACTACACAACATTCTTTCTTAGCTACAGTATACATATCTCCCTGGCATATTATATAATTTATGCAGCAGCATACAATACATTTTTGGACTCACCTTGTTGTGCTGTGCTCACTTGAACCGGAAGGTGGTGTGACGGTCCTTCGTGGGCAAAAGACTTGGAAAAGAGCCGCTTAATCCCAGATTTGGGACCACAAAGCCACTGATTCCTTCCAAACCACTCATTGTTGAATTTCCAACTTGTGTAATATTTATGTCCAATGGCCGATAAGCACCGATATGTTTAATAATTTCTCTTCATATGACAAGGAATTGCCAGTAGATTGTCGACTTGATTCATGACGATGCTAAGATTTTGAAAAATATGATGTTGACATGATCAGTCCAATCAAAGCTAGTGTACATATAACATGATTTGATGTAATTTTATCTGTGGCCAATGACCTTGATCCTTCTTGGATGGGCACTTCTAATCCAACTCTATGGCGGCACCCAAGGTGCAAGAATTTGAGGTCTCCCCTTAGACTTGGCGGTGACATAGTATCCCCATTAATGACAGAACACTGAGCCAATCACGGCGCAATGCTCCGTATTTTCTGCTGGCTTGCCCCACCACCACTGAGCTAGGCTGAAACACCTGCATTTTGGAGATACCTTACTCAAAAAAAAGAGACCGTGTTTGTATGCGGCTTTATTAACTCAATTATATATTATTTTTTACATTGTTTGCAAACTGATATGGACACGTATTAATGCCAAAATAACATGCAAAACAGGCAAATGGCGGGTCGGCCACTTCACCGCATAATGGAACAATCCCTAGTAAGGCGGCGTTAAGAGGGTGAACTAGCTTATTTGGCATTAAGACTGGTTTTACGCACAACTTTCTGTCCAAGCTGGGAGAGAGCGCAAGGACGGCTCAAGTCATGCAGGCTAAAACCACATTTCATTGGTCGCATACACATATTTAGCAGATGGCAATGCGAGTGTAGAGAAATGCTTGTACTTATACAGGAAAGTTATATTTAAAAACAGAATTAGGGCCCGAATTCCCTTGCAAGTGGTCGAGAGAAACTGCGTTATGCCAGTGATGGTACCTTGCAATAATCAGTTTCATCTCATTCATCAAAACTCATGGGTTTTCACTTTGGGGTGGGGTGTGCTCTCTGGGAATTCACTTGCTGCACCTGAACGAAAAAAGTATTCTCACATTTACCTTAAGGGCAACACGCTATCGGGTTGCACTCCTGTCTCGATGTATGAAATATTAAAAAATACATACACATGCTGCACGTGGGCCCCTGGTCTTGGCAGCACTTGGCTGTTAAATAAATGTTCCTCCCGCTTCCAGTCCTGAAGTATGTCAGCCCCTAAAGCACAGCACGGCATAGCAAAGCCAGAGGTTACCTGGAGTTGGGCTATCAATGTTTTCCCAGTTTACCCCCTGAAGAATGTCTCCAGCTATATTGAGCTAAAGGCTGTACTGCCACCTGCTGGCCCAGAGTGTAAACAGGGGAACCCCTCACAATCCCAGAGTGCTCTTAAACGAACTTGTCTGCCAATGAAATGAAGAACTAGTCAGGTTAAAGGCGTTATAAAGCTACAGTTTATATAGAGGTGCTAAAGTGAATGTGAAAACGTGTGTGCACAACATATTTCTATGCTACCCTTAGAAAGAGCTGAGATGCAACAACTTCTCTTACTAGTGCATAACAGAAGCAATTTTCTAAGGGTGGTGTTTTTTTTCTCTCCCCTCTGCTTTCTAAATGACCAAACATTTGAGCTTCCCTAACACTTGTGCTGTAAGCAAAAACAAACTTGGCATCCAACTCTGTGGTTAAATGGTATGGAAAAACTCACCTTCAGCAGTGGGGCGGGGAAATGGAGGCCCGGATGGGCACATGTGCTGTGAATTAGCTTTCGCGGGCAGGCTAGTGGTGGGAGTAACCTTAGAAACCAGCAAGGGTGTTTCTGCATGGCTGCAGTCTGCAGTGCCTCAGGGGCTCAGTGACCCGGGTACGAGGGGAGGAAGAAAGACAGCAGGCCGAAACCCACGCTCCCCCTCACTCTCTCGCCACACCAGTGGCCCCCAGGGAACCCTCGCACGCACGCACCTCCAACCAACTACCCTCTGTATGGCTTCTCTCTATCCTTCCATGTGAGTCTTCTCTCTCACTCTTCCTTTACATAAGGCCTCTCACCCCTTTCCATGAATCCTCAGTTTTTCCTCTCAGCCACTGTGTAAGGCTTTGCTTTCTTTCTCTCCATGTGGAAGCCCTCTGTATGCCACTGAAAAGCAGCCACCTGTCTCAGTGTGTTCATATCTGAGGGGCTCTCTCTAACTTGGTCTACATGTTAAGAGTCCTTTCTGTCTCACAAACACACTCCTCTCAATGCATCAACACTGCACATTAGAACGTGGTCAGAGGCTGATGCTCATTTCGGCCAGTTTATTCACACAGCACATACTACAGTGGGTAACGTATTTCAGAACATTCTACAGTGCGGTCACTTCTGACATTCTGAAACAAAATACTTTGTATCCTATCATCAGCAGTATATCAAAATAGTCACTACAAAAGTATAAATTAGGCCTACCGATAAGACAAATATGGTGGAATTAAAATAAGTTAAAATAAAAAAAATTGCAGTCTAGCAGAGTATAAAAAGTACAAACAATATGACATGTTACCATAAAATTAGACAAACAACATTGATGCTCAATTAGAATTGAGAATAGTCAATTTCTGAAGGAGAAGGAAAGAGTATTTGTTAGCCATCTTGTACTTACAGTGAACATTAGAATCTTGTTATACCCACCGGATAATAACAAGACCTGCGTTTCTGCGAAGCCATTAGTTAGCGGCAAAATATATATTTTTTTGTAATCTGAATTCAGTTCTTTATAACAAACAGTATTTATCTTGAGTTGTGTGTATCAAAACCCTTGAAATGCTAGTTTATAAAAAGAGGTATGGCGTTATACACTGTACGCCTCATTTCTGCAACACTTGCGCCCTCTACTGACGTAAAACAGTTATTGTATTCGCATACTGCCACCCCTTGAAAGGAGGTTGAAGTTGCCCCTAGACACTAATCTGAGGTCAGGTCTGTGCCTTTGCCCCTAATGGTTCAAATTGGGATTAGGGGAGGGTAAACTGCCTACGAGCAACTTCTGACCCCCTGAAACTTTTCCGTTTTTAGAATAAACATTCTGGTTTACATGATAGAATAGATCAGTCCTCTAATATTGATTGCATGCATATCTTTGTTATAAATTCTCATCCTACCAACAAAGTGTACGAGGCAATTGTATAGTATTGGAGATCACCAAATCAACGACTGCATGTCCAGGAGAATTTACTGCTTGAAATTCTTATGTAAGATCTACAGGTTAAATCCCTTGACTATGGTTGTCTAAAAAAAAACCCCACTTAAACACAGAAATCAATTTCAGTGGCATTATCTATATGCTACACTTACTATTTCATTATATTCATAATGTCGGACAAATCATAGCCTTAACTGTATGTCCTTGAGTCATTGAACTGGAGGTAAGAAAGAACTCAGATGCTATGGACAGAGGAAAGTTAAGTCAACCATCTATACTGAATAGACATGTTATCAAGATGTGTGTACCTAGGTGTGTGTGACACTCACTTCCAATATAGTACTGGTCTAGCTAGCCAGTTGGATTCCAACTTATTTGTGCAAGTCTTCACAAAGGCAACAATAGATTTCACACACTCAACTCCTAAATGAGAAAGTGGAGTGTGTCACTGAATGGAGGACAGACAAAACTCAAGTGCGGGGATGGATCAACCATGCTAAAACATTTAACCCTACAAGAAAAATCAGTGCATGAATTAAAAGCATGAAACCATAATTGCCACACCAGTAAGTTTCTTTGGACTATTTGCTTTTGGATAAATGAATACATGGGTCTATATTCGATGTAAAAAGTACAAAACGACAAAATGAAGACTAAGACTAATATATCAGAAACTGACAAACATTATACATAAAGACATGGAGTTTGGTGTAGTGAGACTGTCTATAAAAACAACAAGGGTTAAGGAAAGAGAAACTGTGTTTGTAGACCTCATTAAATCTCACAAACCATGTTTCCATCCAGTTTTTATGCAAGTAAAGTCATAGCGTATAAATCAAAAATCCCGACAACTGTGATGGAAACAGGAAGTTTCGGTACAATTCTATAAATGCTGACAGATAATTTGTTTGTTTGACATGGTGGGATCTTTCTGTGTCTGTAAAATGAATTATGTGAGAAATGGCAGTGGAAACGCCTTATGCTCAAATATTTATAGAACAACCATCAAATCTAAGTAAATTTGGAGTCACATGATGATATGGTGTGTGGTCCTTCCACTATGACTCGGGAAACCACGCAGTTTATTAAACTATAGAATCAATTATTTATGATGAACTTCACAGGGTGGTGAAAGTGCTGATTCTGGTAACATGATCGATGCTTGACTGCCGTTTGACAAACATATTCTAATCTATAATAATCTCATCATGTAGACTAGCCTACCCACACTGTATTTGATAGTTGTTGGCTAGATGGCACGTGCCAAGACCAGAGTACGCACATTTGCTATTTAATGCAACAGTTTGTGTGACAAACTGTAGAGTAGCTAGCTAAATTTGGCCCTTTCCTACATTAGCAATGATGGACATCGAGATTTGGACTTGTGGTTTTAATTCTCCGTACTGGCCAATGATTATAATGGTGATTCTGAGCCAACCATTAATTCATACATTGTTGTGCCCCTGGCCCAAGAGGATGGAAGTTTAATATGTAGCTAGATGTAAAAGGCTAATGTTAACTAGCTAACGTTGGGCTATCGAGCAAACATTTTAGCCAGGTAGCCCAGGACAACAAAAAAGTAGTGTGTACTGTTTGACAGTGATAGACCGTTTCGTCAACAATAACGAGAGGAGGATGGCATTGGCGTTTCTCTACAAGTAGGGAGAGTCAACATATTTTTCTACTTGTATGAACGTGCATACACATACACACAGAAATCAGAACCATGGACAGCCAAATTATATTTAGCTTACAGTGATTGGACTAAATTGTGAGTGACTGGGCCTCCCGAGTGGCGCAACAGTCTAAGGACCTGCGTCCCTACAGACCCAGGTTCGATCCCAGCCTGTGTCACAACCGGCCGTGACCGGGAGTCCCATAGGGCGGTGCATAATTGGCCCAGCGTCGTCCAGGTTAGGCGGTGAGAGCTTTACTTTGCTCATCGTGTTCTAGCGACTCCTTATTGTGGGCAGGGCGCCTACAGGCTGACTGCGGTCATCAGTTGAACGGGTTAAGAGGGTGGGTGTTAAGAAGCACGGTTTGGCGGGTCTGGCTTCCCCAGTGATTTTACCCACGCACTGCTACTGGAGTTTTATTCTGTACATAAAAACTTATGTGAAAAAGTACATTTTCTGTGCATAAGACATCACACACTGATTTTTATATCTGTAACAAATCTGTTTTGTGGAGACACCACTTGTGGGAAAATGCTCATATTCTTTTAATGCATATTTTTGAATAATTGCATGAAAATCTGTCACCAATTGGATGAAAACATAGCTACTGACGGTTAACTAGAGTTAAAATCTATAAAGATGTATCATTTTCATTTGGAAAACAACAAATTGGTTGCCATCCCATTCCACTCTTTCTAGGAAGAGCAGTTTGATACTCCCATTCACTGAACAAAACTACACACAACATGTAAAGTGTTGGTCCCATGTTTCATGAGCTGAAATAAAAGATCACAGAAAATGTTCCATACGCACCAAAAGCTTATTTCTTGCAAATTTTGTGCACAAATGTCTTTAAATCCCTTTTAGTGAGCATTTCTCCTTTGCCAAGATAATCTATCCACCTGACAGGTGTGGCATATCAAGAAGTTGATTAAACGGCATGATGATTACACAGGTGCACATTGTGCTGGGGACAATAAAAGGCGACTAAAATGTGAAGTTTTGTTAAACACAATGCCACAGATGTCTCAAGTTTTGAGGGAGCATGCAATTGGCTGACTGCAGGATGTCCCACCAGAGCTGTTGCAAAGAAAATGTAATGTTAATTTCTCTATCATAAGCCACCTCCGTCGTTTTAGAGAATTTGTCAGTACGTCCAACTGGCCTCACAACCGCAAACCACGTGTATGGCGTTGTGTGGGCAAGCAATTTGCTGATGTCAACATTATGAACACAGTACCCCATGTTTGCAGTGGGGTTATGTATGGGCAGGCATAAGCTACGGACAACAAACTGCATTTTATCGATAGCTATTTGAATGCACAGAGATAACGTGATGAGATCCTGTGGCCCATTTTCGTGCCATTCATGAGCTGCCATCACCTCATGTTTCAGCATGGTAATGCACAGCCCCATGTCACAAGGATCTGTACACAATTCCTGAAAATGTACACAACACCGAAAATGTCCCAGCTCTTCCCTGGCCTGCATACTCACCATACATGTCACCCATTGAGTAAAGTGTGTTCCAGTTCCCACCAATATCCAGCAACTTCACACAGCCATTGAAGAGGAGTGGGACAACATTCCACAGGCCACAATCAACAGCCTGATCAACTCTATGTGAAGGAGATGTGTCGCGCTCTGGTCACACCAGATACAGACTGGTTTTCTGATCCATGCCCCTACAGGTATCCGTGATCAGATGCATATCTGTATTCCCAGTCGTGAAAATCGATAGATTAGGGCCTAATGAATTTATTTCAATTGACTGATTTCCTTATATGAACTGTAACTTCAAATTGTTGCATGTTGTGTTAATATTTTTCTTCAGTATAAAACAAGACTTCACAATCCGAATGTTTCAGTTGAAGATCTTGTACACATTTCTGGCTACTAACAAGAGGTTTCAAATATGGGGCATTGAACAATCCCATTTGTGCAATTTTTTTGGTGTGGAAGTGGAGGATTTGTTACATATTTTCTGGCATTGGGCCATAGTTTCCAACTTTTGGGCAAAAGTACAAGTGTTTACTCCGTTTTATACTATTGTGTTATATCTCCACAAACAGTTAAATTGTGACTTAAAGGAGAGACTTAAGGGAGATAAAACACGATAAAGGATCTCTTGATTCTGCTGGGGAAGGTTTTCATTTTTTTAAACTCAAAACCGATATGTTATTATTATATTCTTTAAAAATAACTGTCAAACAATATTATACACTGGGAGGATTTATTGCAAAAGAAAGTGGGAGGTCAAGATTTTACTGAGAAGTTGGACCAAATAACACAAAGAGGGATGGGCCTGATTTCATAGACAAATGAAAGGTGCTCCTGATAGCCAGTTATATGACAGTGTGTCCACCACACCGAGGTAGTGGGGTGTTCTGGGGGAGGTGTGGCAGTTAGTCTGAGGGACCATGAATCTTTAGCTCCCACTTCCCTAATGTGGGATGGCTATTTGTAACGGCTGTCAATGGCATTACATGCCCACGATTGAAACAAATAAATAAAAGACAAGAAAAAAAAAAACCAAAATTAAATAATAATTTAGACAAATTACATCCATTAATAATACATGATGATTTCTTTCTTTTCCCCAATGTCCACGCTAGCTATTCTCTCTTGGAATTTGAAGGGCCTTTATACTTCTATTAAACGTTCCTGCTGTCTTGATATCCTAGCAAGAAACCATATTAATATAGCAAAGTTACAAAAACACATCTGCTCAAAAAGGACACATAGAAAAGAGAATTTGTAAAAAATGACTGCTTTTTCATCAGCCCCAAACAAAACTAAAAGGTGTAATTATAATATTGGGTAATGGCGAAGACCAAGAAGGCAGAATCGCTTCCCTAAATGTATCCATAATGGAAAGAAAAATGCCTTAATTAATGTGTATCCTCCAAATTCATATGATCCTACGTTTTTTTGATTCTCTGAACAACATATTGTTAGAATTAACTGATTTCCATGTTGTTATTGGGACAGAAGAATGTTTTATGCCTGTTTGAGTGGAAAGTGTACTCTTCTGCTTTAGGATTATTTGCTCGCCAGGCATCAATGAGGTTGTAATCAGAGAGTATATGCTGGAGAGACTTGGTTGCGTGTGGATTGTAGTTGGTCTCATTGTACTTGTCTCGCATGTCTATAATTAAATAAGATATCAATATTGGAAATGTTAACTGTGTTAGAGCATTCTCAACAAACACTCTTTATAGACCAGGTAGATAGTACTCTTTCCAAAGTCAAGACAGAACGTCATTTACTGATAAGACAGAGAGCAGAATTTGCCATCCATCGAGTTAGACTCAACCATTACTTTCATGGTATTCGTCCCAGTCATTTACTGGCCAACAAGCTATGGACTAATGATCAATTAGCTGACATAGCGACTATTGAATCTGAAACACGGGAATTACCATTAGAACCCAAATGAATCAAATATTTTCCACTTCTATAAAGAACTGTATACCTCGGATTAGAAATCCACACCAACCCAGACTAAGTCCTTTCTAAAATAATTAAGAACTCCTCTTCTCTCAGAGAAAGCCACCTCGCTGGGAGCACAAATGTCTTTCAGTAAACACAAAAGGGCAGTTGGGCTAGCATGATCACCTGGATGGGAGGGTATTCCTCCTGAGGTCTAGTACAATTTTGGGAATCAATTAGGTCCACTATTGCTCGAAATGATTAACACAGCCATTCACAAAGGTTCATTTGGGAGAGATGTGAATATAGCACTAATTTCGCTTTAATTTTTTAAAAAAAGGTAAGGATGCCTGCCAGTGTCCTTACTATCGCCCCCTATCTTTGATAAACACAAATATTAAACGTTTTTTCCAAAATACTGTCGTCCCATCTCGAGACTTACCCAAATTGGCCCACATGGGTTTGTTTAAAAACATATATCCTTGGATAACCTCCCTCGATTATTACATATCTTAGATGCTCCTTGGGCTGTATTCTCTCTCGATGCAGAAAAAGCTTTTGATAGACCAGACATCTCTCTAAAATTAACAAACTCACAAAGAGGGAAAGACGTAGGACTATCCCTACCAAACGTTAAATAGTATTTCCAGGCACTAGCATTTCACACCATCCTAAATTGTTTTAGACAGGATTCTTCTTCCCCTTGGCTGAGTAGAGAGAAATATTGTCTCCTATTGCCCTGGAAGAGGTGGTCTTCACAGATATTGGTCCCGTGTGGCTCAGTTGGTAGAGCATGGCGCTTGCAACGCCAGGGTTGTGGGTTCATTCCCCACGGGGGGACCAGGATGAATATGTATGAACTTTCCAATTTGTAAGTCGCTCTGGATAAGAGCGTCTGCTAAATGACTTAAATGTAAATATTCCCCTTAAACAATGTCAAGTATGCTTTGGTCCTATTATAGCTCACACAATTTCTATTTTGCGCCAATTTTTAAACAACGCAACTGGGAATCAAAATGGCATGCTCCAATATATCACAAGAATGCCTTGCGATATGTAGGGAGGCCTTTTGCATCCTCCCCAATGGTCCAAATTTGGAATCCGTACCTTTACCGATATCATGGACAGAAATGGTTTGAGAATATTCCAAGATTTGAGATACATACACATTACCAGGCAACTCTTTTTTTTGTTTGTATTTTTTTCTTACAACTTAGGTCAGCTATGCTGGCATAAGAAGTCCCTTGGGAAACACAACTACCGAACCATCCAATGATGGGATTTATAAATAAATTATCTGGGCTCTGGAAAGGACTGATCTCTATAATATATAAACAACTTGGAAAGCTCATATTCTGAGCTAGCCATTTAAAAAAAGTATTGTTCGACAGATCTAATTAAATCTGAACAACACTAACGAACAGAACATGGAAATATATGACCTACACAAACCATCAATTTATACATTTTAAGTTTGTTCACAGACTGTATTTATCACCAAGGAAACGTTTTATGATGAAATTGGCCCCAACTCCCAACTGTTCACTGTGTCCCCTAAATCAGGTAGGCACATTTTTCAAATTATGTGGGAGTGCCCTGCAGTTAAATGTGCATCAATGTAAATATTCAATGCTTTGCATCTATTATGTTACTTAACAATGATAGCTCCTTGAATCTCTCAATAAGAGATGATTAATTGCTGGCAGGCAGCATTGCCGCAAAAAAAAGCTGTTGTGTCTTAGATGGCAATCACCTCACTCTCTCCCAATTCTCCAGTGGATACAGTTACTGTTAGAAGCTCTAACATCAGAATTATCCTCAGCGAGAATGAATGGTGCTAATCAAGGAACAATTGAGGCCTGGACAAATATACTTGACTCTAAAGAATAATCTTAGCTAAAGCCTAATACATACAAATAAAAAAAAATGTATAAAGCCCAACACATATACAAAATAATAAATAATAATAAATTGGATTGATTGTCTGTGTGCCATTCAGAGAGTGAATGGGAGACAAGACAAAATATTGAAGTGCCTTTGAACGGGGTATGGTAGTAGGTGCCAGGCAAACCGGTTTGAGGTTGTCTAGAACTGCAACGCTGTTGTATTCACGCTCAACAGTTTCCTGTGTGTGTCTCAAGAATGGTCCACCATCCAGAGAACATCCAGCCAACTTGACAACTGTGGAAAGCATTAGAGTCAACATGGGCCAGCATCCCTGTGGAATGCTTTCGACACCTCTGGTCACCTGGAGGGGGGGGAGTGCTGACTGACGAGCAAACCTAGTTTCTAGGGGGGTGGGGAAACATGGTTTCCAGGTGTGGGGGGTTGGATGGAAACATGTTGGCTGCGTGGGGTTGGAGGCCCACTTCATTTAAGTTCTCTTTTCCTCTTTATATTGAATTTATTATTACTAATATATATATAGCAATCAGGCCGCCGAGTTCCTAATCACACCCACCCCAACCATCAAGTCATTCAGTATAGTCACTCAGTAACAGACTGCACTCCAATGGCACCATTGTCCAGAACGGATCTGATGCCAGGCCATACACAACCACCGAAGGCCAATCTTCCTCCTTTAGTCCTTCAAATGGCTACTAAAGCCAGACAACTACAAGCCATTGAAGAAATTGTAAAAAGACGGCAGTTTGATAACATTGTAAAGGCATGAAATTGACTTTGACACATAGGGTCAGAAGTGATTCAGTGAAAGCGAGATCTTTAAGGGCCAAAGAATAACAGCGGTTACTAGCTAGCACCAGATGCAACACCCCTTGTCTATCCTTGTCATTTATCCTATCAATTTTAAAAGCCATTCAACCCCTGATAATAAATTTTTTCTTTGTTGCATTTGGCACTAACCACAGTTTGATCAGCATTTTGAGAAGATCGCACTATGGGTTCCGCTATCCCGCTGTAGATAGTCTGTGTAGTCATTGGTGGGTCGGTCTAGGACAGTCGAGCTATGGTCGTGGTTCGGTCAGCCTTATTGGTCGGACCGTAACATTCAGGCCATGTTGGAGCGCAGGAAGATGAGTTTGTTCATCTCCTCGGCGGTGACCTGCTGCCTCCTCTTCATGGCCAAGCTCTGTTCGCAGACGCTCACACACTCGCTGCGGACGCCCACAGCGGGCACGGCCAGCAGCCACAGTGCCAGGCGTGCCAGTCTGGGGTAGCGGTCGCCCACCGTGGTGCTCCAGTAGTGGAAGAGGTCTGGGTTGGTACCCTGGAGGAGCGGTTCAGCCAGATACTGGAACACCTCCTGTCTCACCTGGGTCTGGCTTTCATCTGACGACGCCTCAGACGACACGGCTACTACCCCTCTGGCATTCACCCCACCCCTGGGGACGTCCAAGCGGAGCCGTTTGAGTGTTGAGGGTCCATCCACGTCCTCACCTCCGGACCCCCCACCGTCGCGGGCATCTGTGGCCATCTCGCAGGCGTGGGCGATGATCTCCTCTTGCTGGTAGGCTGGGACAGGACGTAGCTTCAGCTGGGGGTCCAGCACCATGGCTACCTGGTGGGCTTTCTCCACCTTGAAGTTCTCCTTAAGAGCTTCCAGAAAGTAATGGCAGAGCTTGCTGGAGGTCCCCACCTCCCCAGCCTTGGAGGTGAACAGTTTCTCCAAGCGCAGGTAGACAGGTAGGACCTGTTGCAGGGTTGGCCTCCTCTGGCTGCTGAGTTCCAGGGCGGCCAGGCGCAGAGGGGCCAGCAGGCAGGTCAACGTCCCTAGAAGGTGCTTGTTGAGGCCCTGCAGTGTGGAAGCCGTGGCCTTGCTCCTCCCATAAGCCTCGAAGATCTGCTCAAAGTGGGAGTGCACCTGAAGGAGAGCCTCAGCCATGTGGTCCCAGCAGGGAGGAGTGGGGCTGAGCCCAGGGGGAGTGGAGGGGTTAGACATGCCCTCATCCGTGGCGGCGCTGGTGGACAAGAGGCTGGTGGAGGCGGCAATGTCGTGGCAGGCAGCCAACAGCTCAGCCAGCTCGTGGAGCCCCCTTGTCTGCAAGCTGTGCTTCCCCAGCACCGCTTGAACCACAGCACCCAACGAGCACCCGGCGCACCGCAGGCAAACCCTCCTCCGCCCGCCTCCACCCAGCGGCAAGCCCCCCACCCCCACCCGCGGCTCAGTCACGTACACCGTGCGGATGTCTGACATGACGAACTCCGACAGCACGTTCTGTGTCCACTGGTGCACCTGCTCTGGCCCCTCCCTCAGGTCTGCCTCCTTGACGCCTAAAACATAGCGCTTGAGCCTGGACCCCTCCACCTGGTAGGCTGTCAGCACTAGGCAGGCATCAGGTCCCACTGTCTGGGAGTGGCAGGTGACGGCAATGCCCAGGTAGGAGTTGGAGCCTAGGGCGCAAGTCACCTTCACCTTGACCTGGTTGTACATGCGGGGAAGCTGGCGTAGGGCCAGAGAGCTCATGTTGCCCAGGGCGTCACGGGTGGAGTAGGCACCGTGGCGGGCACCCGTGTCCACCAGGGTCTGGGCTAGCTTCAGGAAGTCCTTGCTGTTGAGCATGTTGAGCACGCCCAGGTCTGTACACATCACCCTCAGGAGACGCTCGGCTACCTGTTGCCTTTCCTTCTCCGGTAACCCACCACTGTTCTCTGTGGAGAGAGAGGAATGGGAGAGATGCAGTGAGTGAGGAGGAGAGAGGGAGAGGAATTGGGATGAAGAGAAAAATAGAGGAAAACTATGGGAAAGGGAGGTAGAGATAGGAGAAAGAGTTTAAGCAAGAGAGATAAAGTATGTATTCATAGGCAGTGTGGCCTAAGTGTGTTTATTAGGGTGTCCAAACAAACACGCATATTTTGACCAGTGGGTAAAATAATCATGTCTCTATCATAATCCATTCAAAAGGTTATTGGAGATTTGGCCAAAATGAAGGTGACTAAATCAATGGAGACCAGAGAAAAAAAGTGGTCATTAATCAGGATTATGCCAGCTAGGCTGGATGCTGTGCGAGAATGCTAACTGACAGGCTAACTGATAGGCTAACCATAGAACACGTCATCTTTCTTCTGGAATCCGGAGGACATAAAACAATAGAGGTAAGATGGATATTGATTTTGAGACGTCATGCATTTTCATATTTTAGTATACGCTTTTCATATTAAATTCCTGTTCAGAAGATTTCTCACAAAAATAAGCGTATCTCTGACATGTCAACGGAGCACCGAGCATACTGCAAGCTTTTTACTTGCAAAGCCTTTTACATTTAATTTAGATTGTGTCATACTAAATTTGATTTTTGCGACCTGCAGAACCAACTTTGCAGACTACCACCACAACATGTAAAATCCGAAGATGTTTCTGCAAAAAAATGGCACCGCTCTGTCAACAGAGCTTGGTGCTTATCATCGGATCTATTAGGTTACGAAATACGACTTTTTGGATATAAATGTTTATATACACGTTAGAGAAAGAACCCACTGAACAATTCAGAACATGAAGAATCCTGTTCTGGTAAAATGTATTTTATAACACAAGTGAAATTTCATCACCATAGCACGTTTTCAAGAGTGGGTGGAAACCCTGTTTATTCATAGGCAGCATGACTATAACAGCGATATTGAATGATTCGTAGCCTACTCACGGTTGATGGAGTGGTTTCTCTGTGCAGCCTGGGATTGAGCCTGTATCTGGAATTGAACTATTTGAGCTTGGGCCTGATGCTGGGTCTGGGGGGACCTCCATAACTGGTCCTGTGAGGCTGGGCCCGGTGATGTCTTTGGAGACTCCCCTTTGGTATGCTTTTCATTATCCGCTGAGGGGAAACAGACAGATAGAAGGTCGGTTAACTGTTATGCTAGTGTTACAGTATCTAACCGCTACAAGCTACCGAGGGATAGCTAAAGGCTAATAGCTAAAGTGTTTGTAATTGGTTAATTGTTATAGGGCCATATACACTGAACCAAAATGTAAACGCAACATGTAAAGTGTTGGTCCCATGTTTCATGAGCTGAAATAAAAAATAACAGAAATGTTTCATATGCACAAAAACCTTATTCCTCTCAAATTTTGTGCACACATTTGTTAACATCCCTTATAGTGAGTATTTCTCCTTTGCCAAGATAATTCATCCACCTGACAGGTGTAGCATATCAAGAATCTGATTAAACAGCATGATCATTACACAGGTACACAGGTGCACTGTGCGCTGAGGACAATATTGGCCATTTTAAAATGAGCAGTTTTGTCACAACACAATGCCACAGATATCTCAAATTTTGAGGGAGCGGGCAATTGGCATGCTGACTGCAGGAATGTCCACCAGAGCTGTTTTATTTATTTCACCTTTATTTAACCAGGTAGGCTAGTTGACAACAAGTCCTCATTTGCAACTGCGACCTTGCCAAGATAAAGCATAGCAATTCGTCACATACAACAACACAGTTACACATGGAATAAACAAAACATACAGCCAATAATACAGTAAAACAAAAGAAAACGTCTATATCAGTGAGTGCAAATGAGGTAAGTTAATTAAGGCAATAAATAGACCATGGTGGCAAAGTAATTACAATATAGCTATTAAACACTGGAATGGTAGATGTGCAGAAGATGAATGTGCAAGTAGAGATACTGGGGTGCAAAGGAGCAAGATGAATAAATAAGTATGTATGGGTATGAGGTAGGTAGATAGATGGGCTGTTTACAGATGGGCTATGTACAGGTGCAGTGATCTGTGAGCTGCTCTGACAGCTGGTGCTTAAAGCTAGTAAGGGAGATATGAGTCTCCAGCTTCAGAGATTTTTACAGTTCGTTCCAGTCATTGGCAGCAGAGAACTGGAAGGAAAGACGACCAAAGGAGGAATTGGCTTTGGGGGTGACCATTGAGATATACCTGCTGGAGCACGTGCTACGAGTGGGTGCTGCTATGGTGACCAGTGAGCTGAGATAAGGTGGGGCTTTACCTAGCAGAGACTTGTAGATAACCTGTAGCCAGTGGGTTTGGCGACGAGTATGAAGCGAGGGCCAACCAACGAGAGCGTACAGGTCGCAATGGTGGGTAGTGTATGGGGCTTTGGTGACAAAACGGATGGCACTGTGATAGACTGCATCCAGTTTGCTGAGTAGTGTTGGAGGCTATTTTATAGATGACATCACCGAAGTCGAGGATCGGTAGGATGGTCAGTTTTACGAGGGTATGTTTGGCATCATGAGTGAAGGATGCTTTGTTACAATATAGCCTATTCTAGATTTAATTTTGTATTGGAGAAGCTTAATGTGAGTCTGGAAGGAGAGTTTACAGTCTAACCAGACACCCAGGTATTTGTAGTTGTCCACGTATTCTAAGTCAGAGCCGTCCAGAGTAGTGATGCTGGACGGGTGAGCAGGAGCGGGCAGTGATCGATTGAATAGCATGCATTTAGTTTTACTTGCATTTAAGAGAAGTTGGAGGCCACGGAAGGAGAGTTGTATGGCATTGAAGCTTGTCTGGAGGTTAGTTAACACAGTGTCCAAAGAGGGGCCAGAAGTATACAGAATGGTGTCGTCTGCGTAGAGGTGGATCAGAGAATCACCAGCAGCAAGAGCAACATCATTGACGTATACAGAGAAGAGAGTCGGCCCGAGATTTGAACCCTGTGGCACACCCATAGAGACTGCCAGAGGTCCGGACAACAGGCCCTCCGATTTGACACACTGAACTCTATCAGAGAAGTAGTTGGTAAACCAGGCAAGGCAATCATTTGAGAAACCAAGGCTGTCGAGTCTGCCAATAAGAATGTGGTGATTGACAGAGTCGAAAGCCTTGGCCAGGTCGATGAATACGGCTGCACAGTAATGTCTCTTATCGATGGCGGTTATGATGTCGTTTAGGACCTTGAGTGTGGCTGAGGTGCACTCATGACCAGCTCTGAAACCAGATTGCATAGCGGAGAAGGTACGGTGGGATTCGAAATGGTCAGTAATCTGTTTGTTAACTTGGCTTTCGAAGACCTTAGAAAGACAGGGTAGGATAGATATAGGTCTGTAGCAGTTTGGGTCTAGAGTGTCACCCCCTTTGAAGAGGGGGATGACCGCGGCAGCTTTCCAATCTTTGGGAATCTCAGACGATATGAAAGAGAGGTTGAACAGGCTAGTAATAGGGGTTGCAACAATTTCGGCAGATCATTTTAGAAAGATAGGGTCCTGATTGTCTAGCCCGGCTGATTTGTATGGGTCCAGATTTTGCAGCTCTTTCAGAACATCAGCTATCTGGATTTGGGTGAAGGAGAAATGGTGGGGGCGTTGGCAGGTTGCTGTGGAGGGTGCAGGGCTGTTGACCGGGGTAGGGGTAGCCAGGTGGAAAGCATGGCCAGCCGTAGAGAAATGCTTATTTAAATTCGCAATTATAGTGGATTTATCGGTGGTAACAGTGTTTCCTAGCCTCAGAGCAGTGGGCATCTGGGAGGAGGTGCTCTTATTCTCCATGGACTTAACAGTGTCCCAGAACTTTTTTGAGTTAGTACTACAGGATGCACATTTGTTTGAAAAAGCTAGCCTTAGCTTTTCTAACTGCCTGTGTATATTTGTTCCTAACTTCCCTGAGAAGTTGCATATCACAGGGGCTATTCAATGCTAATGCAGAACGCCACCGGATGTTTTTGTGCTGGTCAAGGGCAGACAGGTCTGGAGTGAACCAAGGACTATATCTATTCCTAGTTCTACATTTTTTGAGTGGGGCATGCTTATTTAAGATGGTGAGGAAGGCACTTTTAAAGAATAGCCAGGCATCATCTACTGACGGGATGAGGTCAATGTCATTCCAGGATACCCCGGCCAGGTCGATTAGAAAGGCCTGCTCGCAGAAGTGTTTTAGGGAGCGTTTGACAGTGATGAGGGGTGGTCGTACGGTACGGATGCAGGCAATGAGGCAGTGATCGCTGAGATCTTGATTGAAAACAGCAGAGGTGTATTTGGAGGGCGAGTTAGTTAGGATGACATCTATGAGGGTGCCCGTGTTTACGGATTTGGGGTTGTACCTGGTAGGTTCATTGATAATTTGTGTGAGATTGAGGGCATCAAGCTTAGATTGTAGGATGGCCGGGGTGTTAAGCATGTCCCAGTTTAGGTCACCTAGTAGCACGAGCTCAGAAGATAGATGGGGGGCAATCAATTCACATATGGTATTGAGGGCACAGCTGGGGGCAGAGGGAGGTCTATAGCAAGCGGCAACAGTGAGAGACTTGTTTCTGGAAAGGTCAATTTTTAGAAGAAGAAGCTCGAATTGTTTGGGTACAGACTTGGATAGTAATACAGAACTCTGCAGGCTATCTTTGCAGTAAATTGCAACACCGCCCCCTTTGGCAGTTCTATCTTGTCGGAAAATGTTATAGTTAGCGATGGAGATTTCAGGGTTTTTGGTGGTTTTCCTAAGCCAGGATTCAGACACGGCTAAGACATCCGGGTTGGCAGAGTGTGCTAAAGCAGTGAGTAAAACAAACTTAGGGAGTAGGCTTCTAATGTTAACATGCATGAAACCAAGGCTTTTACGGTTACAGAAGTCAACAAATGAGAGCACCTGGGGAGTGGGAGTGGAGCTAGGCACTGCAGGACCTGGATTCACCTCTACAACACCAGAGGAACAGAGGAGGAGTAGGATAAGGGTACGGCTAAAGGCTATACGAACTGGCCGTCTAGCACGTTCGGAACAGAGAGTAAAAGGAACATGTTTCTGGGCACGATAGCATAGATTCAAGGCATAGTGTACAGACAAAGGTAAGGTAGGATGTGAGTACATTGGAGGTAAACCTAGGCATTGAGTAATGATGAGAGAGATATAGTCTCTAGAGACGTTTAAACCAGGTGATGTCATTGCATATGTAGGAGGTGGAACAACATGGTTGGTTAAGGCATATTGAGCAGGGCTAGAGGCTCTACAGTGAAATAAGACAGTAATCACTAACCAGGACAGTAATGGACGAGGCATATTGATATTAGAGAGAGGCATGCGTAGCCAAGTGAACATATGGGTCCAGTGAGTGGTTGGGCTGACTGGGGAAACGGCGATTCAGACAGTTAGCAGGCCGATGCTAACAAGCTAACAGTTAGTAGGCCGGTGCTAAACAAGCTAGCAGTTAGCAGACCGGGGCTGGCAAGCTAGCAGTTAGCAGACCGGGTTAGCAAGCAAGCAGTTGGCAGACCGAGGCTAGCAGTTAGCAGACCACGGCAGGCAAGCTAACAGTTAGCAGACCGGGGCAAGCAAGCTAGCAGTTAACAGACCGGTGCTAGCAAGTTAGCCTTTGGGGGACGTCGCGATGGGGGTAAGTCTGTTTTTGCCTCTTCGTGCGGTGACGTCGATAGACTAGTCGTGGATTTTGTTGACAGAAAAGTGAATGTTACTTTTTCTACCATAAGCTGCCTCCAATGTCGTTTTAGAGAATTTGGCAGTACGTCCAACCGGCCTCACAACCGCAGACCACGTGTAACCACGCCAGCCCAGGACCTCCACATCCAGCTTCTTCAACTGCGGGATTGTCTGAGGGGGTGCTGAGGAGTATTTCTGTCTGTAATAAAGCCCTTTTGTGGTAAAAACTCTTTCGGATTGGCTGGGCCTGGCTTCCCAGTGGGTGGGCCTGGCTGCCAAATGGGTGGGCCTATGCCGTCCAAGTCCCACCCATGGATTAAGGCCTAATGAATTTATTTCAGTTGACTGATGACCTTTAATGAACTGCAGCTTATACTTCCAGAGGGTTAGCTAAAAGCTGAGGGTTAGCTAGTGGCTAACAGTTAGATGGGGTTGGTAAACAACCAGTAATTAACCAAAAGAGTAGGTACACATAAAACTACAGGGGTGACAATGGTCATAACACAAATAAAGTGCATAATAAATGTAATATGTAAAACATTTGATGTGTGATATATATCTTAACCTAAGGGTGTGATATACAGCAGCTGTTTGTGTCAAGATATTAACTATTCCAAAATGAAGGTGTAGTTTGAAAGAATATCAAAGTACTTTAAGAATCCAAAGTATCACGCCATTAACAAGCTTAGAATTCAACTTCAACTTGGACTGAGACCAACTTGATCAGCTGAAAGCTTGCCTCCCAGCCATTTGACGACTACACTCCATGAGTAGAGCCAGTCGGGTATATCTCCCTCTAGGTGCAGGTAACTCACCAGCGTGGGACTGCATGTGCTCCAGCAGGTTGTTGTAGAACTGGAACGGGATGCCACAGGCGCCACATGTGTAGGGTTCTAGAAACACAAGGCCCAGAATAAGGGTTCCCGTAGCATAAGAAAGAGCACATCCACTGTAGACCTGTCCAGTCTATTCCCAGAGCGTCGCTAGATCTAGGTCACTGCCTGCAAGTTTAATTTTACCGCATATAAAAATACAGGAACATGTTCAACCTACTTAATTTAATATCTATGTATGCCATTTAAGAGTGATTGAGTCTTCCTACCAAGTGACATTGTCTCTGCCACTGTCGCTTTGTCTTTGGGGTTCTAGCGGCATTAGGTCCTGATTGTTGTGAAGCACTTTGTGGCTAATTTATTTGGTTAAAGATGTAGATAAAACTTCATTTGATTGCATAGGTTTTTCATGACAGTTTCCCACCTGGCTTGTCAACTGTAACAGGTTATTGCTGAAGGGCACAGAATCATTATGTCTCAGCGGGGTAAAGTATGGGTCAGCAAAAAAGTCCCTCATCTCATGTCATGACAACACTTAAAACAGTAATACAACACCTAGTCTCTTCCATTCGCCATGGATTAACCTGCCTAAATTCAACCCTTTACATCAAGTACTACAGGGTCACAAACACTGCCTAAATGGAGGTGCAAGTGTGACAAGCCCAAATGAACAGGGCAAAATGACAAGTGAGTAGGAAAATATCACTGGCAGCAGCTGTTTCTCATTATGGTCAAAATAAACAAAATGGAGAGGGTGAAATGGTCCCATTTGTTTGTGTTTGCAGGGAGGCAGGTAGAGAGAGGAGTGGACTCACTCTGTGACGCAGGGAACGAACCGGTCACCAGGGGGCTTGGAGTACCTGAGTGAGAGGAAGTGAGTGACATCAGACTCAGACTTTTTCAGATAAAATTCCCTACCCTTTCAGAGTGTGCACTTGCTCTTCTCCCATTGTGGATTTAAAAGCATTCGATTGATGTAGGCATTGGCTAGACTGAGGATGTTTCCACTACATTTCCTAGACCAATCCATTATTTTTGAATCCACAAGGGGGAGCAAACGAGTGTATACTTCAGGAAGCAGGGTAGAGAATCAGACTACGGCCTTGATTTGAATGTGGTTATATGCTTGGACTCTAAGCCAATGTTTCCCAACCCTGGTCCTCAAGTACCCCCAACAGTACACAGTTTCGTTGTAGCCCTTGACAAACACAACTCTTTCAACTCATTGAGGGTTTGATGATTCGTTGACAAGTTGAATCAGGTGTGCATGTCCAGAGTTATAATAAAAATGTGTACTGTTGGGGGTACTCGAGGACATGGGTTGGGAAACACTGCACTAAGCCACCAACACTCACATTTCTGCCTGATTCACTCTCCATCTACCTCCATGTTCTACCCAGGTCTCAGTAAGAACACATTGTCTCCCTATGTATTGACATTCACACCTAATGATTGGGAGAGTTACCCAACTGAAAATGCACTGTGCAGAGAGACATTCACAAAATGCACAAGTATACAGCTAATGAGAAGCGCCTCAGTGCTCACCGCTTGAGTTCTGGGAACTGTTGGTGTCCACCAAGCTGGACTGGGTTTTGCTCTCTATTTTCCGACTGAAGGGACTGTCTGTAGAATATATCAAATCAAATTGTATTAGTCACATGCTTGGTAAACAACTGGTGTAGACTAACAGTTAAATGCTTACGGGCCCTTCCCAACAATGCAGAGAGAAATAAAATAAGAGAAATAATAGAAAAGTAACACACTAAATAAAAAAGTATGAATAAATACAATGTTTTAACTGACAAGACCCAAAGAAAACCCATTGCGCTCTCCAAAAAGGTTTCTTACTTGGTGTGTAAAAACAGTCCAGATACACACAAAAAAAACAACGTTATTTTTGAGTGTAGACCTCTGACATGGGTGAAAAACAGGTGCCTACATAACGTATCATACAATAATGGTGGATAATGATGCAATATCTGCTTTCTGAAGCCCATACAATTCTGATCCAGTGAAATGACCATCATGGATACTGCATATTGAGTGTCACCTTTGGATGATTCATCGCTTTTTCTTCACCGAATTCAATAAAAAAAAGGAATATTCACCCATAGCATTTGCATAGGAGTCCTACTACTCCTGTCCACCCTCTCTTTTGACCCATTATTCTGTGCTAGAGGAGTGGGTCAAGCTTTAAATAGCTCTGCATAGACAGACTGCTCAGTGGAGACAGAGGAACTGATCAGGTGAGAGATATGACAGAAAAGACGAGCGAGGGAGTGCTTCGGATCACAGCAGAGAAAGTTGAGACAAAAAGATTTGCGGTAGGAGATTGTAGCCTTGCTTTACAGTGATATCAAATGTTACTTAACGACAGTTAGGGTTTGAACCTGCCCACTTCATTAAAAACTCTCTGGTCTATTTTAAGGTCTAAAAGTTTACATCTTTAAGTGGTTTAGGACACCTTCTTTGGTTGTCACTCTATATACATTCACATCCTAGCTCAGTTGTCCATACCGGTTTCTAATTTAGTGGCACTGTACTTGCTGACGTCCATGTTTCCACCCACACTTCCACGTGACCGAGGCGACTTCATATTATCGAAGGACCAATCTGTGGGTAGAGAGTTGTGTCAGTACCATCAAATAAATAAGTGGTAACTTATCTACCTACTTTAACTGAACTGATGACCTAACACAGGTGACGGGAGTTTGGGAGGTTAGACTACAACAGATGACTAGTCCCTTCCGTAGACCTGTGTGATTACTTACTCGTTGGTTGGTGAAGAGCCACATGTTCCTGGTATGGGTTGAAGTACTTGTACTGCTTCCCACAGAACTCACACACATAGCTCCCAGTTTCTGTGGAAGAAAATGACAAAAGAAGTTAATCAAAATATCACATTACTTGCATTCAATAAAAATAACTTCCTGTAATGATAGAAGAACAACACGAGTAGCATCCTTGGTGGTTCCCTGAAATGGTTTCCTTCATTTTCAGTACTGGGGAAATTGAGACTGAATTATTCCCCAAATCTAATCATATTGTATTACGCTCATAATGGGATATAATCTACTAATACCTATCCTCAGAGCCAAATACATTGCATCAATGAGGTAAGGCGCTAAATGCTAAAACGAATAACATTGCCTTAACACACTGCAAAAGGATGGATTTCAGATACATAATCAACCACTTTGCAGTATACACTGACTGTACAAAACACAGATCATAGACTGAAAGCTATGATCACTTATTGATGTCACCTGTTAAATCCACTTCAAATCAGTGTAGATGAAGGGGAGGAGACAGGTTAAAGAAGAATTTGTAGGCCTCGAGACAATTGAGACATAGAAGGTGTATGTGTGCCATTCAGAGGGTGAATGGGCAAGACAAAAGTGCCTTTAAACAGGGTATGGTAGTATGTGCCAGGTGCACCGGTTTGAGTGTGTCAAGAACTGCAACGCTGCTTGGTTTTTCTCACGCAACAGTTTTCCTTTCCATGTGAATCAAGAATGGTCCACCACCCAAAGGACATCCAGCCAACTTGACACGAATGTGGGAAGCATTAAAGTCAACA
This sequence comes from Salvelinus alpinus, assembly GCF_045679555.1. Lineage (NCBI taxonomy): Eukaryota > Metazoa > Chordata > Actinopteri > Salmoniformes > Salmonidae > Salvelinus > Salvelinus alpinus. The sequence goes on along the minus strand of NC_092109.1, from coordinate 20,501,558 downwards.
TGTACCAGCATCCCTGTGGAACACTTGACACCTTGTAGTCCATGCCCCCCGACTAATTGAGGCTGTTCTGAGGGTAAAAGGGGGTGCAACTCAATATTAGGAAGGTGTTCCTAATGTTTTGTACACTCAGTGTATATCTCACACAGTATGGTGTGCCCAATAGCAAAACCCAAATCTGCCAAGCAACAGCAGACCAGCATGCAGCGCAGCCTTACTTGGACCCATTTTCTGGAATGGTTCCACTGGCGGCTCCTCCTTGAGGTCTTCCACGGGTCCTAGAACCACCTGCTCATATGGGTCTGGGGGGAGAGGGGGAGACCGAGAGCGATATGGAGGAAGGGGTCAAGTTAATTCACACAGGGTACTTTCTTTAGAGCAGCAGTAGCCGTGGAAGTGAAGGTTCAATCAAATTGCTTAAGAGCTACAATTACATTACTCTTACAAATATCAGCCCTGTGACTGGCTAGTTTCCTGTTTTAAGCATTTGAGATCTTCCTTTTACTAGGGACTTTACATGCTCAACTTCCAAGGAATGAATTCTAACAAAACCACAAACTTTTCTGGAACTGCAAGTCAAGTCAACATTGCCACTGAGATAGAACAAGTTCCCATTTAACATCAAAAAGAAAGGAGGACCAAGGCACTCTTCATATAATTAATTAAAAGGCCTTTATTAGTATGGCATGCTCAATAGAAACAAAGTTTTTACTAAAAACCGACGCATTTCGGCTGCATGGCCTTCGTCAGGGAGTACAAAAAAAAATAAAAAATAATAGTTCCCATTTGAGTTCAAAAACAGACACGGAATAGAAAGGCCTAGTAGGAACAAAATCATGGAAAGTAAAAGGAGGAGAAGAGAGGGTAGGTAGGTAAGTCCATTACCGTCAACAGCATGCAGGTCACGATGCTCCTGGAAGCAGCTGTAGTACTTGTATTTCTTCCCGCAGATGTCACAAGAGTAGCGGAAGCTATCTGCGGCACACACAATGACGTCACAACCCACTGGTCACTGCCTAGCTCACAGCAGTCATTTCTTTCACTTCTCAATAAGGTATAACAACAGTGAATGTTTTTTTTGTGTTGTTGGTCCGTCGACTCTGCTGCAGTGCAGTGTGGGATATTCCATGTACAGGAAGAAGGTTGTTTTTGAGATGTGACCTATTCTCTTACTGGGAGAATTATCAAGGTGGTGTTGTGAAGAGAATGGTGCAGGTCGAAAACATATGGTTTGTAGCTACAGTGCCTTCAGAAAGTATTCACACCCTTGACTTTTTCCACATTTTGTTGCCTTACAGCCTGACTTTAAAATAGATTAAAATGCGATTTTGTCTTCACTGGCCTACACACAATACTCCATAATGTCAAAGTGGAATAGTGTTTTTAGACATTTTTTACAAAATAATAAAACATTTTAAAGCCGAAATGTCTTGAGTCAATAAGTATTACACTCCTTTGTTATGGCTAGCCTAAATGAGTATAAATGTGCTTAACAATTCACATAATAAGTTGCATGGACTCACTGTGTGTGCATTAAGTGTTTAACACGATATCTGAATGACTACCTCATCTCTGTATCCCACACATACAGATAATTCTAAGGTCCCTCAGTCGAGTAGTGAATTTCAAACAGATTCAACCACAAAAAAACAGGGAGGTTTTCCAATGACAAAGAAGGGCACCTATTGGTAGATCGGTATAAAAACAAAGCAGCAGACATTGAATATTCCTTTTAACTTGAAGTTATTAATTACACTTTGGATGGTGTATCAATACACCCAGACGCTAGAAAAGATACAGGAGTCCTTCCTAAATCAGTTGTCGGAGAGGTGAAAACCACTCAGGGATTTAACCATGAGGCCAATGGTGACTTAAACAGTTATAGAGTAACGGCTGTGATTGGAAAATATTAGGATGGATCAACAGCATTGTAGTTACTCCACAATACTAACCTAACTGACACAGTGAAGGAAGCCTGTAAAGAACACAAATATTTCTAAACATGCATCCGGTTTGCATTAAGGCACTAAAGTAAAACTACCAAAAATATGGCAAAGAAATTAACTTTATGTCCTGAATACAAAGCGTTGTGTTGTGTTTGCCACAAACATATCACTGAGGACAACTCTTCATATTGTTGGAAACGGACTAATTGATTTGAGCACGTTTTACTATGTTTAAAATTATATAAGTGGTCTAGAAGTAGTGATTACAGTGTTATGGGGCGGCACGTAGCCTAGTGGTTAGAGCATTGGTCCGATCGAATCCCTGAGCTGACAAGGTAGAAATCTGTCGTTCTGCCCCTGAACAAGGCAGTTAACCCGGTAGGCCGTCATTGTAAATAAGAATTTGTTTTTAACTGACTTGCGTAGTTAAATAAATGGTTAAATTATTTGTTTTAAATATGGGTTAGCGAGAATGATCTACATTGAACAAAAATATGAAATGCAACAATTTCAAAGATTTTTACTCAGTTACTCAGTTGATAAGGAAATCAGTAAATTGAAATGAATTCATTAGGCTCTAATCTATGGATTTCACGACTGGGAAAACAGATATGCTTCTGCTGGACAAAGATACCTTAAAAAAAAAAAGTAGGAGAGTGGATCAGAAAACCAGTAAGTATCTCGTGTGACCACCATTTGCCTCAAGCAGCGTGACATCTCCTTCGCTTAGAGTTGACCACGCTGTTGATTGTGGCCTGTGGAATGTTGTCCCACTCCTCTTCAATGGCTGAGTGGAGTATCAGCCATTAACTGGAACACGCTGTCATACACATCAATCCAGAGCATCCCAAAAATGCTTAATGGATGACATGTTTGGTGCGTATGCAGGCCATGGAAGAACTGGGACATTTACAGCTTCCAGGAATTGTGTACAGATCCTTGCGTGCATTATCATGTTGAAACATGAGGTGATGGATGAATGGCACGACAATGGGCCTCAGGATCTCGTCAAGGTATCTCTGTGCATTCAATTGCCATCAATAAAATGCAATTGTGTTCATTGTCCGTAGCTCATGCCTGCCACCGCCACGGGAAACTCTGTTCACAACATTCACATCAAACTGCTCGCCCACACCACGCCACACACACTGTCTGACAGCTGCCTGGTACAGTTGAAACCGGGGTTCATCCGTGAAGAGCACGCTTCTCCAATAAGCCAGTGGCCATCGAAGGTGAGCATTTGCCCACCGAAGTCGGTTAAGACCCTGGTGAGGACGACAAGCATGCAGATGAGCTTCCCAGAGACGGTTTCTGACAGTTTGTGCAGAAATTCTTCGGTTGTGCAAACTAGGCTTGTCCCCAACTTGCATTGTTCTTTCAACTAATCATTTGGTAGAAATTTTTATTGTGTATTTTTCCCCTATATAGACACACCCTATGTGTTTTAATAAAATCAACTACATGTAGGCTACTGAGCTTGTCTGATGCGTCAAGCACATGTTGATGAAATAATTAGACCCAAATGACATGAGGGTGCCAGAGATCAAGATAGCCTAACCAGAATGGGAGAAAAAAAAACACACAAAAAACATGTCCCCGACCCTCTTCCTCTCGCTGCTGCTGGCCTTCGCAGATTCTGTGGTTACGCTACTAAAAAGCTACACCAGGGGTCAGCAACCTTTTTTTCTTCTTCTTCCATGATATCATGGCGGTCCTTCTCCTCTTCCATGATATCATGGCGTTCCTTCTCTTCCATGATATCATGGCGGTCCTTCTCCTCTTCCATGATATCATGGCGGTCCTTCTCCTCTTCCATGATATCATGGCGGTCCTTCTCCTCTTCCATGATACATGGCGTTCCTTCTCTTCCATGATATCATGGCGGTCCTTCTCCTCTTCCATGATATCATGGCGGTCCTTCTCCTCTTCCATGATATCATGGCGGTCCTTCTCTTCCATGATATCATGGCGGTCCTTCTCCTCTTCCATGATATCATGGCGGTCCTTCTCCTCTTCCATGATATCATGGCGGTCCTTCTCCTCTTCCATGATATCATGGCGGTCCTTCTCCTCTTCCATGATATCATGGCGGTCCTTCTCTTCTTCCATGATATCATGGCGGTCCTTCTCTTCTTCCATGATATCATGGCGGTCCTTCTCCTCTTCCATGATATCATGGCGGTCCTTCTCCTCTTCCATGATATCATGGCGGTCCTTCTCCTCTTCCATGATATCATGGCGGTCCTTCTCCTCTTCCATGATATCATGGCGGTCCTTCTCCTCTTCCATGATATCATGGCGGTCCTTCTCCTCTTCCATGATATCATGGCGGTCCTTCTCCTCTTCCATGATATCATGGCGGTCCTTCTCCTCTTCCATGATATCATGGCGGTCCTTCTCCTCTTCCATGATATCATGGCGGTCCTTCTCCTCTTCCATGATATCATGGCGGTCCTTCTCCTCTTCCATGATATCATGGCGGTCCTTCTCCTCTTCCATGATATCATGGCGGTCCTTCTCCTCTTCCATGATATCATGGCGGTCCTTCTCCTCTTCCATGATATCATGGCGGTCCTTCTCCTCTTCCATGATATCATGGCGGTCCTTCTCCTCTTCCATGATATCATGGCGGTCCTTCTCCTCTTCCATGATATCATGGCGGTCCTTCTCCTCTTCCATGATATCATGGCGGTCCTTCTCCTCTTCCATGATATCATGGCGGTCCTTCTCCTCTTCCATGATATCATGGCGGTCCTTCTCCTCTTCCATGATATCATGGCGGTCCTTCTCTTCTTCCATGATATCATGGCGGTCCTTCTCCTCTTCCATGATATCATGGCGGTCCTTCTCCTCTTCCATGATATCATGGCGGTCCTTCTCCTCTTCCATGATATCATGGCGGTCCTTCTCCTCTTCCATGACATCATGGCGGTCCTTCTCCTCTTCCATGATATCCGTTAAACAATCGTTTAAGTGCATGCCACCACCTACTGTTCTGGAATGCCAATTCTGTACTACCATGGAAATAAAAACCAAATCAATTTCTACTACTTATACCACACCCTCCCCAACCCCCCATACCCCATTACATTCTATCTATATCATGCTGAAACACTCCACCCTTAGGATTGTTCAGCATGTCAACAACCATTTCAACAGTAACATCTGTTAGCCACAATATCTCTTTTGCCATCTCCACAATAACCTTAAAATTAAAACAGCAGCAGTAAAATAACAAGCCAATGTGCGGGGGCACTGGTTAGTTGAGGTAAGTAGAGTTAAAGTGACAATGCAAAGATTATAAACAGGGAGCAGCAGCAGCGTAAAAGACGGGTCTGGGCAGCTGTTCAGGAGTCTATTGACTTGGCGCTCCGGTAACGCTTGCCGTGCGGTAGCAGAGAGAACAGTCTATGACTACGGTGGCTGGAGTCTGACAATTTTTAGGGCCTTCCTCTGACGCCATCTGATATAAAGGTCCTGGATGGCAGGAAGCTTGGCCCCAGTGATGTACTGGACCGTACACACTACCCTCTGTAGTGCCTTGCGGTGGGAAGCCGAGCAGTTGCCATACCAGGCAAAGATGCAACCAGTCAGGATGCTCTCGATGGTGTAGCTGTTGAACCTTTTGAGGATCTGAGCAACCATGCCAAATCTTTTCAGTCTCCGGAGGGGGGAATAGGTTTTGTCGTGCCCGCTTCATGACTGTCATGGTGTGCTTGGACCATGTTAGTTTGCTGGTGATGTGGACACCAAGGAACTTGAAGCTCTCAACCTGCTCCACTGCAGCCCCCTCGAAGAGAATGGGGGCGTGCTCGGTCCTCTTTTCCTTGTAGTCCACAATCATCTCCTTTGTCTTGACCACGTTGAGGGAGAGGTTGTTGTTGTCCTGGCACCACACGGACAGGTCTCTGACCTCCTCCCTATAGGCTGGGTCGTTGTTGTCGGTGATCAGGCCTACCACTGTTGTGTCATCGGCAAATTTAACGATGGTGTTGGAGTCATGCCTGGCCTTGCAGTCATGAGTGAACAGGGAGTACAAGAGGGAGCTGAGCACGCACCCATGAGGGGCCCCAGTGTCGAGGATCAGAATGGCGGGTGTGTTGTTACCTACCCTTACCACCTGGGGGCGGCCCGTCAGGAATTCCAGGATGCAGTTGCAGAGGGAGGTGTTTAGTCCCAGGGTCCTTAGCTTATTGATGAGCTTTGAGGGCACTATGGTGTTGAACGCTGAGCTGTAGTCAATGAATAGCATTCTCACATAGGTGTTCCTTCTGTCCAGGTGGGAAAGGGCAGTGTGGAGTACAATAGAGATCGCATCATCTGTGGATCTGTTGGGGCGGTATGCATATTGGAGTCGGTCTAGGGTTTCTGGGATGATGGTGTTGATGTGAGCCACGGCCAGCCTTTCAAAGCACTTCATGGCTACAGACGTGAGTGCTATGGGTCGGTAGTCATTTAGGCAGGTTACCTGCAGGCACTATGGTGGTCTGCTTAAAACATGTTGCTATTACAGACTCGGACAGGGAGAGGTTGAAAATGTCAGTGAAGACATTTGCCAGTTGGTCAGTGCATGGTCGCAGTACATGGCCTGGTAATCCGTCTGCATATCCAGTTCATATCAGAGCAAAAACCAAGCAATGAGGTCGAAGGAATTGTTTGTAGAGCTCCGAAACAGCATTGTGTCGAGGCACAGACCTGGGGAAGGGTACCAAAACCTTTCTGCAGCATTGAAGGTCCAAGAACACAGTGACCTCCATCATTCTTAGAAATGGAAGAAGTTTGGAACCATCAATCCTAGAGCTGGCGGCCCGGCCAAACTGAGCAATCGGGGGAGAAGGGCCTTAGTCAGGGGGGTGACCAAGAACTCGATGGTCACTCTGACAGAGCTCCAGAGTTTCTCTGTCGAGATGGGAGAAGCTTCCAGAAGGACAACCATCTCTGCAGCACTCCACCAATCAGATCTTTATGGTAGAGTGACCGGATGGAAGCCACTCTTCTGTAAAAGGCACATGACAGCCTGCTTGGAGTTTGCCAAAAGGCAGCTAAAGGACTCTCAGACCATGAGGAACAAGATTTTCTGGTCTGATGAAACCAAGATTGAACTCTGGCCTGAAAGCGTCACGTCTGGAGGAAACCTGGCACTATCCCTACGGTGAAGCATGGTGGCAGCATCATGCTGTGGGCATGTTTTTCAGTGGCAGGGACTGGGAGACTAGTCAGGATAGAGGGAAAGAGGAACTGAGCTAAGTACAGAGAGATCCTTACAGACTCGAGGCTGTAATCGTTGCCGAAGGTTCTTCAACAAAGTCCTGAGTAAAGGGTCTGAATACTTATGTAAATGTCCTATCAGTTTTTCATTTTTAATACATTTGTCAACATTTCTAAAAACCTGTTGTTTTTAATACATTTTAGAATAAGGCTGTAACTTAACAAAATGTGAGAAAAAAAATATGAAGGTATCTGAATACTTTCCTAATGCACTGTTTCGCTAAACCTCTCTCTGCACCTGGCACCCACCAAATGCTGCACTATGCCCCCCTTCCCCCCACAATTACAACACAACCTTCACATTGCTCCCCTCCACATCTTTTCTTTCCTTTACATTGAGCAGCTACATGTCCCATTCTTTGGCATTTAAAAACACCTCAATGGGGATGGGACAAAATCTCTGACATTGAAACTAAGGAATCCTATCTGTACTTTCCCTGGCATAACCTTCTCAAACCTCAGCAGCACTGATAGGTCAAAGAAGTGAAAGCCTTCTTTCCTACTGATCGACCTTTTGGCCTCAATCACTCTTCCTCCCTTTACATTTCCTTTAATATCGTCTATGGACATAGATATTGGGACCCCGGTGATGACTCCTCTCAATCTAGCATAAGCACCAGGGACATGACGTTTCATCTTCTTCCCATTAAGCTTTTCTCTTGCCGAGCCTGGCTACCACAAAATATGAACAAAATCTACCATTTCCAATTAATGGAAATTAATCCAATACATCACTACTCTTGCTTCCTACCTTGGCCCTCTTTATGCTTTCTTTATTAGATGGTCCACTGTTTCTGTATTACGATCTCTTCTTCCTATGTCTTTCCACTACCGACCATACCGGTCCTTAACCCTCATCCTTCCGCTCCATACCATCAGAACTGACACCAATATTGGTCGCATTCCAGCACAGCTGTTGCTTCACCAACTTTTTCAGCACTACTCACCGCCATTTCCGACTCCTCCTAGACTCGTCTCTCTGGCCCTCTGCAACATTTTCCATTTGGAGTGCCAATTTATCTTACCATTTCTAACAATCTGTGTGCCAGTTATGATTTTTATATTCACATTTTCATGGAACAGTTTAATTTCATTTATAATAAAGTCTTCGTATATCAAAATTATTATCATGTGCTTATAAAAAAATCTAAAAGTAACTTCTATTGCCAACTATATGTGGAAATATCCCACAAAGCCAACAAATAAACATTTCAGCCTGCAGGGTAGAAAATATCCCATTAAAAATAAATATCCCATATATCACATTGGCTATGCATGGTCTGTCTGCAAGGAATTTGAAACATTGTATCAACTATTAACTTGGGCGGGCCTGAAGCTTGAGCTAGCAAACTTGCAACATTGTATAAAATAAGTGTCCCGGACAGACATACTGTAGCTGTACGCTATTTGCGCAAGGGATAAGTAGTAATCAGGTAGGCCTATTTTATGATGTTTCCACCGGATCAGAGCATGACATTTTGTCCCCCTTTAACACCGAGTGGTTATCGAAAGAGAGCTGGACAGATGTTTCAAATAGGCTACATTGAGGAACTAGTCAGGATAGAGGGAAAGATGTAAAAACAGACATAAGTTTAACATTATTAACAGAAATTACCATAACCAAACAAACACTGTAGACTAGAAATGGGAATTAACAGTAAATGTACTACTGGTGATACTGGTGTGCCATCCCCACAGCAGATTAGTCCACTGAGAGACAGGCGTGAATCAGACTGGCGTCTCGTGCCATAATATATATTTTAGACTGCTCGACTAAAAACAAATCTTTAGTCGAGTTTCTCCCATTCTACTCTGCAGATCCTCTCAAGCTCTGTCAGGTAGGATGGGGAGTGTCGCTGCACAGCTAAACTCAGCAAAAAAAGAAACGTCTTCTCACTGTCAACTGTGTTTATTTTCAGCAAACTTAACATGTGTAAATATTTGCATGACCATAACATGATTCAACAACAGACATAAACTGAACAAGTTTCACAACCATGTGACTAACAGAAATGGAATAATGTGTCCCTGAACAAAGGGGGGGGTGTCAAATCAAAGTAACAGTCAGTATCTAGTGTGGCCACCAGCTGCATTAGGTACTGCAGTGCATCTCCTCCTCATGGACTGCACCAGATTTGCCAGTTCTTGATGTGAGATGTTACCCCACTCTTCCACCAAGGCACCTGCAAGTTCCCTGACATTTCTGAGGGGAATAGACCTAGCCCTCACCCTCCGATCCAACAGGTCCCAGACGTGCTCAATGGGATTGAGGTCCGGGCTTTTTGGTGGCCATGGCAGCACACTGACAATCCTGTCTTGCAGGAAATCACGCACAGAACGAGCAGTGTTGTCATGCTGGAGAGTCATGTCAGAATGAGCCTGCAGGAAGGGTACCACATGAGGGAGGAGGATGTCTTCCCTGTAACACAGCATTGAAATTGCCTGCAATGACAACAAGCTAAGTCCGATGATGCTGTGACACACCGCCTCAGACCATAATGGACCGTGCACCTCCAAATTGATCCCACTCCAGAGTACAGGCCTCGGTGTGACGCTCATTCCTTCGATGATGAACGCGAATCCAAACATCACCCCTGGTGAGACAAAACGGCGACTCATCAGTGAAGAGCACTTTTTGCCAGTCCTGTCTGGTCCAGCGACGGTGGGTTTGTGCCCATAGACAATGTTGTTGCCGGTGATGTAAGGCAGGTCCTCACCAGACAACAGGCCTACAAGTCCTCAGTCCAGCATCTCTCAGCCCGTTGCGGACAGTCTGATCACTGATGGAGCGATTGTGCGTTCCTGGTGTAACTCGGGCAGTTGTTGCCATCCTGTACCTGTCCCGCAGGTGTGATGTTCGAATGTACCGATCTTGTGCAGGTGTTGTTACATGTGGTCTGCCACTGCGCGGACGATCAGCTGTCCGTCCTGTCTCCCTGTAGCGCTGTCTTAGGCATCTCACTGTACAGACATTGCAATTAATTGCCCTGGCCACATCTGTAGTCCTCCTCCTTGCAGCATGCCTAAGGCACGTTCACGCAGATGAGCAGGGACCCTGGGCATATTTCTTTTGGTGTTTTTCATAGTCAGTAGAAAGGCCTCTTTAGTGTCCTAAGTTTTCATAACTGTGACCTTAATTGCCTACCGTCTGTAAGCTGTTAGTGTCTTAATTAACGACCGTTCCACAGGTGCATGTTCATTAATTGTTTATGGTTCATTGAACAAGCATGGGAAACAGTGTTTAAACCCTTTACAATGAAGATCTGTGAAGTTATTTGGATTTTTACGAATTATCTTTGAAAGACAGGGTCCTGAAAAAGGGACGTTTCTTTTTTTGCTGAGTTTATTTTCAGGTCACTCCAGAGATGTTCGATCAGGTTCAAGTCTGGGATCTGGCTGGGCCACTCAAGAACATTCAGAGACTTGTCCCGAAGCCACTAGTGCATGGTCTTGGCTGTGTGCTTAAGGTCGTTGTCCTGCTGGAAGGTGAACCGTCACCCCAGTCTGAGGTCCTGAGTGCTCTGGAGGAGGTTTTCATCAAGGATCTCTGTACTTTGCTCCGTTCATCTTTCCCTCGATCCTGACAAGTCTCCCAGTCCCTGACCTGAAAAACATCCCCACAGCATGATGCTGCCACTGCCATGCTTCACTGTAGGGATGGTGCCAGGTTTCTCCAGACATGATGCTTGGTATTCAGGCCAAAGAGTTCAATCTTGGTTTCATCAGACCAAAGAATCTTGATTCTCAGAGTCAGAGTCCGTTAGGGGCCTTTTGGCAAACTCCAAGCGGGTTGTTATGTGCCTTTTACTGGCTTCCGTCTGGCCACTTTACCATAAAGGCCTGATTGGTGGAGTGCTGGAGAGAATGTTGTCCTTCTGAAAGGTTCTCCCATCTCCAGAGGAACTCTAGAGCTCTGCTGGGTTCTTGGTCACCTCCTTGACCAAGGCCCTTCTCCCCCGATTGCTCAGTTTGGCCTGTGCGGTCAGCTATAGGAAGAGTCTTGGTGGTTCCAAACTTCTTCCATTTAAGAATGATGGAGGCCACTGTGTTCTTGGGGACCTTCAAAGCTGCAGAAATGTTTTGGTAACCTTCCCTAGATCTGTTCCTCGACACAATCCTGTCTCGGAATTGTACCTTTGACCTCATGGCTTGGTTTTTACTCAGACCTACATTATATAGACATGTGTGTGCCTTTTCAAATCATGTGCAATAAATAGAATTTACCACAGGTGGACTCCAATCAAAGTTGTAGAAACATCTTAAGGATGATCAATCCTTAAAAAATTCAAGGGGTCTGAATACTTTCTGAATGCACTGTATTAGTGTTTGTTTGTTCACATTTTTCTTCCAAGTTTGTGTAGATCAACAACAAAATATTAATGGGGGGGGGGGTCTAAACTGACATATGGTATTGTTTTAAGATGTTCAAACTATTAATTATTTAGCTATTTGACTATGAACTTTAGGACCCCTTTAAGCATAAAAAATATATATTTATTAAAATATTGAATTTGGCCTTTACTACTATAGCCCAGGGAAACAAACAACACTACCTTCACACTTCCATAATATTTTTTAAATTGGTAGCGGTTACATTCAGATGAGTCCCGTGACACTTTTGGGAGACGTAAAGCAAAAAGGAGAACACCATCGTGTTCATGAAAATGTCCCCTTTCCACCGTGTGATCACATTAGTTTGTAGCCCAAGCGGTTCGGACGCTACAAACAGAAGTTCACAAATCAACTGTTTCGACTTCAGACGAGTCCCCTGACACTTGTGGGGGTCGTAGAGCAAAACAGAGACCACCATAGTGTTCGTGAAAGTCTCATATTTCGGTCAAACTGTTCAGACGCTACAGACGTTTTCGTGAGAAGACCGATTTTCTGGATGTCTTTCCAATACAAAACAACAGATATCTCTAGTTTAAAATGACGGATTTTTATGTGGATTTTTGTATTGTTACTTACACACTTAGTGTCGTCAATCGCCTCTAGGGGGTTGAATCCATTTTAATCCCACTTTGTAACAAAATGTGGAAAAGTTCAACTGGTGTGAACACTTTCTGAAGGCACTGTAGATGTGCGCCTGTGTATGCATGTACACACCTGTGTGTATGCTCATGTGTGAGCGCATGCGCGTTTGTGAATGCGTTTGCATACACATCCGTGTACTCACTGTTGGGAGCTGGTGGTGCACCCTCCCCTGGCATGCTGTCGGACTCTGCAGGGGGAAAGACAGAGACACATTCATAAGAGATCTGCTGTTGGCGTGGCGCCTACGCTTATAACAACAGCTTGACTCACTCGGATCTCAGACATTCGGCATCGCTCACATTAAAAATGATGGATGTCAGGAAGGAGAGGGGAAGAAAAGAGTACTTCAAAAGTATTAGAGGATGAATGCAGCTGACAAGTTAATGATAAGAAATGAGCCCCAAACATAACATTACGCCACAAATCCAATTTTAGGTCCCCAAAATTGGATTCATGTGACTTTCGGATCGGGGCTTGCATTATCATGCCATATATATATATTTAGCAGGGGGGGGTGTATCAAAAATTAGGTGCTATTAAATCATGTCTGTAGTGACTTGAGTTGATTATTTTAATCTTATCAAAAATTTCCAATGTCATCACACAAAGAAGCCTTAGTGTTTCAGGGCAGGCCTTCCTTACCTCTGTGGGCACGGACGTGCGTCTGAAAGCAGTTGTAGTACTTGTATTTCTTCCCACATATCCCACAAACATAGGAGCCTGTGTGACAGAGGAAAAGCAATACAGAGATGGCTGAAAATGCTACAATAGTTGAGTGCATTGATATCATTGGTCTGTAACATAGAACATACTCAGTGGCCAGCTTATTAGGTACACCACCCCATTGACGAAAATGGTTCCCACATACAGACAGTGAGTCACGATGAGGCAGAGGCATTGTTACTGTTTGAACGTTAGAAATGGGCAAAATAAGTGACTGAGCATGGTATGATCGTCGGTGCAAGGCGCGCCGGTTACAGTATCTCGGAAACTGCCGGCCTCCTGGGCTTTTCACGCACGACAGTGTCTAGGGTTTACCGAGAACGGTGCGACAAACAAAAAACATCCAGTCAGCGGCAGTCCTGTGGGCGAAAACAGCTTGTTGATGAAGGAGAATGACAAAAAATCGTGCAAGTCAACAGGCAGGCCACAAACAGGCAAATAACGGTGCAGTACATCAGTGGTGTGCAGAACGGCAACTTGGATTGCACGACTTGCCGGTCCTTGTCACGGATGTGCTACTGCAGCAGACGACCACAACGGGTTCCACTCCTATCAGCTAAAAACAAGAGGAAGCGGCTCCAGTGGGCACGCTGGGCAATTGAGCAGTAGAAAAACATAGCCTGGTCCGACGAATCCCGGTTCCTGTTACTTCATGCTGATGACAGAGCCAGGATTTGGCGTAAGCAGCATGAGTCCATGGCCCCATCCTGCCTGGTGTCAACTATACAGGCTGGTGGTGTAATGCTGTGGAGAATATTTTCCTGGCACACATTCGGTCTATTCAAACCAATTGAGCAACATGTCCATGCCCCGAAGAATCCAAGATGTTCTGGAGGCAAAGGGGGGGGGGGGGGGGGTCCCAACCCAGTACTAGATGTCTGTACATAATAAACTGGCCAATGAATGTAGATCTCTGTGTGTAACAACATCATACCAAAACACTTTGGGTGATTTTCCAGACACAGATTAAGCCTAGTCCTGGACTTAAAATAATGTTCAATGGAGATTCGCCATTAAGTTTCCTTTTTAGTCCAGGACTAGACTTAATTTGTGTCCGGGAAACCTCCCGTCGGGGACCTAAGTAAATATTTTACTTATTCAAGACTAAAATACATTTCCCATCTTATTTCAGAAACAATAAATGACCTGTTAAAAACAGATATTACATGAGAATTGAAAAACCAAATTTTCTTCTAAATAGGCACAGAAATTATTATTTTCTCAGTAAATAGATGGTGCCTTCAGATAGTATTCATACCCCTTGACTTTTTCCACATTGTCGTTACAGCCCGAATTCAAAATTGCTTAAATATATATGTTTTTCTCCTCACCCATCTACACACAATACACCATAATGACAAAGTTAAATGTTTAGACATTTTGTGTCTATATAAGGTCCCACAGTTGACAGTGCATGTCAGAGCAGAAACTAAACCACGATGTCCAAAAAACTATCCGTAGAGCTCCAAGAAAGAATTGTGATGAGGCATATATCTGGGGAAGGGTCTAAAACTATTTCTAGAGTGTTGAAAGTTTCCAAGAGCACAGAGGTCTCCATCTTTGGGAGAAAAAAAAATGTTTTATTGAAATCCCCATCCTAGAGCTGGCCGTGCAACCAAACAAGAAGGTCCTTGGTCAGGGAGGTGACCAAGAACCCAATGACCTCTCTGAGAGAAATACAGAGTTCCTTGGCTGAGATGGGAGAACCTGCCAGAACCTGCCAAAAGTCTCTACAGCACTTCACCAATCTGGGCTTTATGGGAGAGTGGCCACTCCAGAGAAAAAGGCACATGACGGCACTCGTGGAGTTTGCAAAAAGGCACGAGAAAGACAGTGCATAAGGCAAAAGATTCTGTGGTCTGATGAGACCAAAAAATAATATAGCCTGAATGCAAAATGCTTTGTTTGGAGAAACCAGGCACAGCTCATCCCCCGTTTAACAGCAGTGGTGGAAAAAGTACCCAATTGTCATACGAGTAAAGGTAACAATACCTTAATAGACAATTACTAATTTAAAAGTCAAGTCACTAAGTAAAATACTAGAGTAAAAGTCTACTATACCTAAGTATCAAAAATACATGTAATTGCTCAAATACCGTATCAGTCAAAAGATTGGACACACCTACTGTACTCATTCAAGGGTTTTTCTTTTTATTATTTTCTACATTGTAGAATAATAGTGAAGGCATCAACACATACGGAATCATGTAGTAACCAAAAAATAAACCAATGATTTATTTGACATTCTAAAAAAGTAGCCACCCTTTACCTTGATGACAGCTCTGCACACTCTTGGCATTCTCTCAACCAGCTTCATGAGGTAGTCACCTGGAATGCATTTCAATTAACAGGTGTGCCTTGTTAATGTGTGGAATTTATTTTATTTTTAATGCGTTTGAGCCAATAAGTTGTGTTGTGACAAGATAGGGGTGGTACAGAAAACAGCCCTATTTGGTAAAATACCAAGTCCATATTATGGCAAGAACAGCTAAAATAAGTAAAGATAAATTACAGTACATCAATACATGAAGGTCAGTCAATACAGAAAATGTCAAGAACATTGAAAGTTTCTTGAAGTGCAGTCGATAAACAATCAAGCGCTATAATGAAACTGACTCTCATAAAGACCGCCACAGGAAAGGAAGACCCTTCTGCAGAGGATAAGTTAGAGTTAACTGCATCTCAGATTGCAGCCCAAATAAATGCTTCACAGAGTACAAGTAACAGACATCTCAACATCAACTGTTCAGAGGAGACTGCGTGAATCAGTTCTTCATTGTCTAATTGCTGCAAAGAAACCACTACTAAAGGATACCAATAAGAAGAAAAGACTTGCTTGGGCCAAGAAACATGAACAATGGACATTAGACTGATGGGAATCTGTACTTTGGTCTGACGAGTCCAAATTTAAGATTTTTGGTTCCAACCGCCCTGTCTTTGTGAAAAGTGGAGTAGGTGAACGGATGATATCTGCATGTGTGGTTCCCACCATGAAGCATGGAGGAGGTGGTGTGATAGTGCTTAGCTGGCAACATCGTCAGTGATTTATTTAGAATTCAAGGCACACTTAACCAGCATGGCTACCACAGCATTCTGCAGCAATACGCCATCCCATCTGGTTTGAGCTCAGTGGGACCATCATTTGTTTTTTAACAGGACAATGAGCCAAAACACAACTCCAGGCTGTTTAAGAGCTATTTGACCAAGAAGGAGAGTGATGGAGTGCTGCATCAGATGACCTGGCCTCCACAATCACCCGACCTCTACCCAATTGAGATGGTTTGGGATGAGTTGGACCACAGAGTGAAGGAAAAGCGGCCAACAAGTGCTCAGCATATGTGGGAACTCCTTCAAGACTGTTGGAAAAGCATTCCTCATGAAGCTGAATGCCAAGAGTGTGCAAAGCTGTCATCAAGGCAAAGGGTGGCTACTTTGAAGAATCTAAAATATATTTTGATTTGTTGAACACTTTTTTGGTTACTAAATGATTCTGTGTGTTATTTCATAGTTTTGATGTCTTCACTATTATTCTACAATGTAGAAAATAGTAAATAATTTATTAAAACACTTGAATGAGTAGGTGTCCAAACTTGACTGGTACTGTATACTTAAGTATTAAAATGTAAAAATAAAGTTCAAATTCCTTATATGAAGCAAACAAGACAGCACAATGTGTTTTATTTACGGATAGCCAGGGACACATTCAGACATAATTTACAAACGAAGCATGTGTGTTTAGTGAGTCAGCCAGATCACAGGCAGTAGAGATGACCAGGGATGCGGTCTTGATAAGTGTGTGAATTGGACCATTTTCATGTAACAAAGTTTTTGGCTGTCAGGAAAGATGTAAGGAGTAAAAAGTACATCATTTTCTTTAGGAATGTAGTAAAGTAAAAATTGTCAAAAATAGTAAAGTACAGATACCCCCAAAAAATACTTAAGTAGCACTTTAAAGTAATTTTACTTAAATATTTTACACCACTGGTGGTGGCATCATCATTCTATGGGGATGCTTTTCAGTGGCAGGGACTGGGAGACTGGTAAGGATAGAGGGAACATATACAGCTCCAAATACATGGAGCCAAATACAGACAAAACCTTTGAGAACATGCTTCAGAGTGCAAACAACCTTAGAAATGGGGCGAAGATTTACGTTCCAACAAGTATACAGCCAAAGCAACGCTGGAATGGCTTCAGAACAAGAATGTGGAAGTCCTCGAGTGGCCCAGACAAAGACCAGACTTTAATTCCAAAAATCTGTGGAAAGACTTGAAGATTGCTGTTCACCGCCGTTCTGCATCTAATTTAAGAGCTTGAGAAAATCTGCGAGGAAGAATGGGAGAATAATCCAGATGTGCAAAGCTGTAAATCGTCACCAGAGGTGCTTCTACAAAGTATTGACTCAGGGGTGTGAATACTTAGGTAATTTCTGTATTTCATTTTCAATACATTTGCACACAAAAAAACATTTT
This sequence comes from Salvelinus alpinus, assembly GCF_045679555.1. Taxonomy (NCBI): domain Eukaryota; kingdom Metazoa; phylum Chordata; class Actinopteri; order Salmoniformes; family Salmonidae; genus Salvelinus; species Salvelinus alpinus. Next base: position 20,484,118 of record NC_092109.1, on the reverse strand, counting down.
AAACATGTTTTCGCCGTCATTATGGAGTATTGTGTGAAGATGTATAATTTATTTTTTTGGCCATTTTGAATTCAGGCTGTAACAACAAAATGTGGAATAAGTCAGGGTATGAATACTTTGACACTGTACATTCCATCTGAGATAGTTAATGTGGAAGAGTGCAGATGTAGAGGGAGAAGGTAAAATGACAGGGACATGGGTGTTGAAAGGCGTTCCTCTTTCCTACAGTGTGGGTTCGTTCGTTTTGGGTCAGCCCTTTTACATCATGGTTTAAAATGTGCAAACTCATTTTGCATCACAGAGGGTGGTGCAAACTCATTTTGCGTTACAGAGGGTGAGGCAAAATGATCCTGCGCATTGTGTGTGGAGTGGAAGGTGATGTGTTAAGGGGTCATACCCTGGGTCTGGTCATTGCGAGACTTTCCTCCTCCACCGAGGACCACGCAGATCTCGGCAGGCACATCTTTCCCGTTACTGGCCCCCTGCGTGCCAGGCTCCTTCTTTATTGTGACCGGGACAGCGAGGGTGGCGGTCGTCGGGGTAGCGGTGGGGCCATCTGGGACTCCATCCCCCGTGTCAACCTGCTCCTGCGCAGGATTGGTAGGCACCTCCTGAGCACTCATGACTCCTACTACTCAGGGCCAGCGTTCCTAGGGCTGTGTGTGTGTGAGAGTGAGAATATTTGTGTGAGTGAGAATGTGTGTGAGAGCAACAGACAGCCAGGAGAGAGGAGAAACAAACAATACAGAATTACTAAATCGACCTCTCCAAAAACAGCTGCTTTTCTTTGAAACAGGTGCAGTTCAAATACAACATCAAGGGACAACATCAAGGCAACCGAGTACTGAAAAACCTATTTTTAGACAGCTCTAAGGCAAGGCACTTGACACTCAGTAACACCCACAAACTGGGATTGCCATATGCCTGACCAACGCACTTCAGAGAGAGAGCTGTAGTCTGGTGTACCAATAACAGAAAGGGACATTTTAAGGTTCTCAAAATTGTCTCCATATGGACATTATTGTTATTGTATGAATAAAGGTCTATTCTAACCAAGGGGGATACCAAATCTGGCATCTATAAAAAAAAAAATGTTTTTAAAAAAGGTGACTCATGACAAAGGAGTTTGCCAAAAATAGCAGGGGAATAGATGGGAGAGATATGCATGATCATTATGTATAATTAGCCCTACAGCACAGTGCTTCATTGTGTATGGGTGACCTATGATGACAATACATCCATAGTGCCCAGGTGCTCTAATTTCAGAGACATCCAAATTACCCAGCCTTCTACTGTAAGTACCATAGTACTATGAGGGGACTCCAGTCAAGAGGGGACGCATAAAATGCAACCAAACAAAACAGAGTTATAACCGGGATGACAGATTTTTTGTGGAAAGATGAGAATTTCACTAATAATATTAAACACCTTATCTTGGAAGTGATAACTGACCGACATTGGTGCTAATTATTAAAACAGATCATAGTTATGTGTGCAGCTGCTGTTTGTCACCCTAAATATGAATAATTGTGCAGAACTTTCTATTTAGATGACCAAGCTGTGGAGGGAGTATTGCTGGATGGCAATTGGTTAATCAAGTGCTCCTTCAAAACAGAGCTGGCCATATTGAAAAGGGCATTGGTTCAACACAACAATGTCATTAAAAAAAACTTTGTTAAACAAATATTAGGCCTAATTGAAATGTGTTTCATGCTCCATTGTTTCATGCCGCACTTCCCTAATTTTGAAATCTAGTCTACATTGCTTGGTCATGGTGCTCCTTATCTGGTAGAGAAATGGACAATGGGAGAACCTCCATGTTTTTCATATCTGCATGGGTTCAACAGTTTAATGGGCTGGGGCTATACTAATCTCATACAGCATTAGAATAAATGTAAAATTACTAACCGCCCCTGACATCTAGCCTACTCAATAAAAATGATGCCTGCAAAGAAAAGTAGCTAACCGACAATGGAAACATTGGAAATTCTAATCTCCCTCAAAAGAGGCCAATTCAATTCAACACGCCTGGGCAGATTGGAGGCCGTAAAGGCTAATTTGGGAAGCAAAGGGAACGGCTGAGTGTTCATTTCAGCAGCAGCCGTGTCGCGGCTGTGCGCTATGTTGTGTTGGAAATTATGACGAGAGCTTTATTTCAAACAAAAACACAGCCCTATCTGGAACAAGCGGAAGCAGGAAGCTACATGGAGGAGAATATCAGCCGAGAAGAAAAATACAAAATGTGAAATCCCTCTCAGAGCTGGACATGATTGGATTTCATACCATAAATGGCAGAATGTGATACATTTTTTCACAAAATTAGAACACGTAGGCATTAAATCTGTGCTGCTTGGTCGGCAGCGATGCAATTGTGAATTAGTTATTGATAAATAGACTGGGCTAGTTGAGACTAGTTTGCGTATGCGCTGTAATCATCATCATACAATTAAATCTGGTCAAACTTGTGAAATCTCATGGTGAAAAAAAAACAACCATGGATGAAATAGGATCAACTGAAGATATATCTTGCAGCCTCTGAGAAACAAGCTACATTTTAGAAAATATGCCATTTCATGGACTTTCTCTCGTAAGGTCACACAGCCACATTTCCATCCAGTTTTTATGCGAGTAAAGTCATACAGTATCACCACGACAGCTGTGACAGAAATAGGAGGTTTCTGGACATTTTTATAAATGCAGATAGAATTTGATAGTTCGATATGGTGGGATCTTTTTGTGTTGTTAAATTAATTATGCAACAAATGGCAGAGGAAACACCTTTATGCACAAATATTGATATAATAAACTTGAAGTCACACGATTATATGGTGTGTGGTCCTCCCACTAAGGCTGCCGATGAAATAAGTTATGATTAACTTCACAGGGTGGTGAAAGTGCACAGTGATGAGCTTGATGCTCCTTTCCAATAAACATTTTGGGGTCTTATTCTGGTGATATTATGATCAATGCTTGATCACCATTTGACAAATACAAAGATTCTCACTCTTATCCATAATAATGTCATCATGTGTACTAGCCTACCTGCACTGTATGTGCGAGCTGCTGGCTAGAGCGCAAGTGCCAAAACCAGAGTAGGCCCATTTGTCACAAACACTGTTGCGTTAAATAGCAAAACTATCAGTAAAGTTGAGAATGCGATGTAAAACACATTGACCTTTAAGATTTTCATTTGGGCAAAAAAGTACATTGTGTGCAGTACAGCGTTACGTAGTGATTTTTCTTCAAGCTGATTTTAGAATATTCGCATCAAAATCTTTCACCGATTGGATGGAAACCTAGCTACTACTGATACAGATATTTTCACCTGTATTGTTGTCTCTACCTTCTTGCCCTTTGTGCTGTTGTCTGTGCCCAATAATGTTTGTACCATGTTTTGTGCTGCTACCATGTTGTTGTCATGTTTGGTTGCTACCATGCTGTGTTGTCACCATGCTATATTGTCGTCTTAGGTCTCACTTATGTCGTGATGCGTGTTTTGTCCTATATTTTAATTTTAATCCCGCAGAAGGCCTTTTGGTAGGCCATCATTGTAAATAAGAATTTGTTCTTATCTGACTTACCTAGTTAAAATAAGGGTTAAATAAATAAAAATAATTTAATTAAGTGAAAGGCCTAAGTTGTAGGCCTCGTGTAGGGGTTAATTTAGTTTTTCCATTCCCTCACTGTTTAAATAATTACATCACATAACTACAGCGGCATGATAGTCCAAACATCTGACATTTTTCCATCTCCATTTTTTTTTTTTATGAGGATTTATACATCTTGCTATTCACAATAAGGAATTTGACCGTTCTCAGAGTCAATTGAGATCAGGAACAAAAACACAGAACGTGTCCAAATAATCAAATGCTCTGAATCTGAAATGGGCCTACTTCCAAGATGTAAAAAACATGGTGTCACAACACTTCAAAAACAGCCTGGAAATAGCATGTATGGACATTGACTAAAGAACAACTGAATTCTGGGAAGGCATCATTGATCTCCACTCCCCTCTTATGGTTTAAATGGATGAAAATCAATCAATGAGCAAATGGTTGTATATTGAGCACATTTCTCATGCATTATTCCAGCCCATCACAACAAGTTTTACTAAAATGTAGACAAAAGGTAATTTCAACATTAGAAGAGAAAAAGGGAAGCAACCGAATATATAAGTCTGAAGAATTTACCTATTTAAATTCTTGAACAAATGCTTTGCGCTTCTAAATAGGCTGAATTCTTTCAGAATCTTGATGAATCGTTTTGGCACCCATATTACGCTTCCATTTTGTATAGCCTAACCTTAGTATATTTCCCTGCAAACAAAATGGCTTGCTGTATTCTATCAAATTGAAAATGTGAAACTTGCCATCTGTCATTTTTATTGATCCCAAAAGCTTTACCTCTTGCAACTTCGGGTAATTGAAGCATGACAACTAAAACATTTTTCCCATCAATGTTTTTTAACCTTGTTTCACACAACTGGTTCAACCAACAAAGGAAAACAGCCGAAGATTTTCCTATTTCATAAATTATTCAAATGACTGTTATGGTTAAAATGTTCCGATTTCATGGCTGACATGACACATTTTCCAAAGGATCTGGTCGAATATACTATACCAGATCCATTTGTCATATCAACCATGAAATAGGAAAATACTCCACCAGATCCTTCTGAAAATGTGTCATATCAAATCGGATCAAAGCAGCATCAATTCAATATGAAGGCTTTTTTAGGCAATAGGCAGTGTGTGTATGCGAGACTGCATGTTATGAAACTGGTTTAGCATTAAATTTCCCCCATTTAAATAGACGCCTGCTTTCCTCAAGATTGAGGGCAGCTGTTAAATGTCATTGCATGGATATTAAACATAATATTTGTGCTAGACTACATTACTAAGCTAATCAGTCTCATTGCTAATGATGTCAGAAAGGTCAACATTGGAGGAAAAATAAATGAAACATTGCATCAAGAGGGGTCAAGATACTTGGAATACTAGGCTAAATGTGGACAGGCATGATGGGCTAATAACAGAACAAAGGATGCACTACTAAACCAATTCTGACACAAAATAAGAAAAACAAGAGTATAGAAATTGGTTGAATATATATGAATAAAAAAACGTTTAAAAATCAGTGGAGGCTGCTGAGGGGAGGACAGCTCAGCTCATAATAACGTCTGGAACGGAGAGAATGGAATAGCATGAAACACAGAAACCATGGACCCCGGGAAGAGTAGCTGCTGCCTTGGCAGGAACTAACGGGGATCCATAATAAATACAAATACATTCATTCCGCTCCAGCCATTACCACAAGCCCGTCCTCCCCAATTAAGGTGCCACCAACCTCCTGTGATTGAAATCAATACATTGGTTTCCTATATTCCTGCTATGCAGAGAGGAGTATCAGTGGTGAGTAGAATATTGTCAGCCACAGAGATGACCAAAACCTATTTCAGTCTGAATGCTTTCCCTCGCTCCTTAATCAGAAGCACATTTTCCTAGCCCCCTCGGTGTAATAAATTTCTCTCAAGATGGCTTCCAACCAACGATAAAAAAATTAAAAAAAGCAATAATGCAGAGAAATGGGAAAATCGTTTTTTTCCCCTCCTACATTTCCTTCTATTAGCCGGAATGGTCTGGAAACAGAACTGCGTCAACTCGTAAAATTCCATCCACATGCACTCCAAAACCCCATAAAAACTTTTCGATTTATATGTTAATGCTGTGAATTAAAATTTAATAACTAGAGATTTTGAAAAGCGGACTTGAATTATACAAAAATAAATCCTGAAAGAGCAGCCCTAAAATTAGAAATTCAGGGCGGCATCCGGTCTGCCGCTAAGCCCTTGTACGCTGGCAGATTACATTTTTTATGAAAATCTAAATTGCAGTGCAGGCTGAGGCAGGTCTGGTAAACCTGCTCCATTGTGATTTATAGATTCATTAGAGCAAGAGGAGACTTTCCCGCTGTTCCACAGAAATTTAATTATCTTTATAAAATAGTATTTTTAGAAAGGCAACCTGAGCCCTGAAACCGTTACAAACCTGACACAAAAAGCACACACTTCCTATGTGCATATAACCACAGTACAGACTGGGCTTAATTCATCTTTGCTGCAGCAATTGAGTGTCCTTGTGAATTATTCATGAGACCAATAAGGTTCATTTTAAGTAGAGGGGGAAATATGCACAGAATACACAAACTCCCAAAAGCGCTTTCATGTAGCCGTCCAAACCTGAAATACTATCCTGCTGGCCCTAACTCGAGTGATGTCATTTTCAGAGATTTATCAGGACAACTATGCTCATAAAGGTAGGTAACTGCTGATGCGTTTGGCAGATTTGGACAGATGCCAACATTTACCTGGCCAACGAACAAGAAAAGAAAAGAAAAAAGTTACTAGCAACTGTAATTGCTAAGCTTTTGTAGCTCTCAGCAAGAACATCCAAATGCTCAGACGGAATGATTACACCTACCTACATTGCAACAAGGCCTCCTAAAAACACAGGTATGCCTACATAAAGTTTGGACTGCACTCTAGACAAAAGTAAATGACACTAAGTTCTAGCTAGTGAAAGATGGTCAAGCCTTCATTAATTGTTATGAACTGACAACAGGGTTTGCTCTCTCTTGCTCTCCATCTCTCTACAGACCTATTGAGTTGTTTTGTTTAAAATTGGGGCAGCAGATATTTTGGGGTTCACAAGCAGACCATTACACCCTAAAGTACCTCTTGGTGCCTAAAAAGGTGCAAACAGCTGTCTTGCACAGTCCTGTGTCTCCCTTCTACCAAGGTCCCACAAGCCACAGTGTCTGTCACCTGGGTGGGTAAATAGTTTAGGTCTATTATTTAAAACATTTGAGAATACATTCCACAAACTAATATGTATTAACGTATACTATATATAAAGCACAGAACACCATCAAAATGTACAATTCAAGTTGCGGGTCTATAAAAAGGTGCCTTTCACTTTAATGCAACCTCACACCAAAACAAATCCTAAATGACTTTCATTACCTGGCTGCTCTGACATTTAATAATAATTTTCCTGTCATTCATACATTCATTCTCTTCAATTAAAAACCTGGAATTTCCTAATGTAATTCATAGCCAGCATTTTTTATTAGATTGAATGTGGAGGGAAAAGGTCAGGGTTCAGGTTCAGGATGCGAAGCACAACATTTCCACCAACACTTCAAATTCACAGTCCAGTTCTGAAGGTCAGCGCCAAAATGACCAAACTAAAATGGCTCCCTCAGATCTACTTACATAGACAAACCATCCTATACGGGAAATTGTTTAGTGTCTACAAGATTAATGTAAACAGCAGAGAAATTGGTTATGATTGTATTTCCTGTTCCTAAAATGTGCTGACTGTCCTCCTCTGCATTGGTCCTCCTTTCTGTACTGTTCCCTTTTGTTTGGGCAGTGTTTGTTTTATTTACAAAGTTTAGACACAAGTCTGGTGTATTCCTTGTTTACCATATTTCATCATTCGAGCAGACCATGACATGAATTTGCTTTATATACTTTCTCAAAACACATAAAACAAATTCAAGATGGGCAACCTTGACCTGTCAAACAGCACATGTCTATTGTATATTGCAAAGGGAATTCTTATATAAGAATGTCAGAATGGGTGACATCCAGAAGCTCTTACATTACAGTGCTGTTGCCACATCTCTTTACCCTCTCTTCCAATCTACATCTAGGAGCTTAGATATGTCATTATTTCTTTAATACTATGGAAAGGCACACCCAGCCTAAACATTAGGCTGATTGTTACTATGTCGGTAGCCGGTAGCCTACTAAACACACTTTCTCACAATTACCATCAACATCAGAGAGGATGTTAGTAGTATCAAAGCCACAATCTACCCTTTCAACAGCCAGACCCTGCCTGCCACTTTGTTAAAGCTTGATAGGGCTGGGTAAATATGAACACTCAAATGCATCTAAACTGTGGAAACAAAGATTAACAGTCTACTTTTAGATTGACATTAGTTCTAAACAGAGGCTATAGCTTACATCAACAATGAATTAATACAGTCAAGATCTTGGGTTGATGGAGTAAGACAGTTGCACTGTAAATTAAGGCAGTTATATTGTCTTATTTTAAGTTTGATGATGCGAATTGGTAAGCTATTTAAATTAAGGACATAGTCACTATTGAAATATACAAAAACTATATAGTACTTCAAACTTTTTGTTTAAACGTCATGGGAGTTGACACACCCTGATTCAAACTGTGGCCTAGGCTACTCCTAGTTTCTCATATTCAACATCAAAGAGCACATAATGATAGAACGAATCTGGTTCAAGACTGAGGCAATATTGCAATCAATACATGTATCAAACAGTTTTTCTTTTTACATGCACTCAAACAGCAGCTCGTGCAATCTACCAATTATCCTCTACAGTAAAAAAAGCAGATTGTTCATACTGCAAACGTTCATACAGTCAAGGGCCGTAATCATAGGCTACCAATGCAGCTTACTTTTCAAAAATTGCTTCGAAATTAAAAACGAAAATGAATGTTACAAAATGTTTAAAAAACGAAGGTTACAATAAAATGTTTAAAACAACAAATTAATTGGAATTTCTTAATTTCACAAAATAACAGCCGACAGGTGTCGCCAATTTCAGAATAAAATGAATTAAAATCCTACCCCGTTTTCGAAAACAGAAGTAGAAATTATATTCGAAATTGGAAACATTGTCTTCATGTCGACCGATTGAACCAAATAGCCCACGCTTTATCACAACACACACTGTCACGACTCAATTGATGTGATTATGGAATGTGAGAGAAAATTGAAGCAAATTTCACAAAACATGGCTGGCTGCAAGGTTGTTTTCAGACTGTTCCTCCTCGTCCTTCACTGCTTTAACTTCCAACACGCTTCCAAAGCTACTATTCATCAGTTACAATCGATCACTGGGTTAATTAGCCAGTGCAGACAGCTGAGTTTTACTCGAAAACTTTATTCGAAATCGCTGTCTAAAAATCAACAGATAATTTGTGACTGAAACTAAAGCCAGTACACCATTGCTTTTGATAATGCCCACCAAACATGCATTAGCTTGAAAACAGACACCCTCACTCATTATGAAGAGCGAGTCGAGTGAACTATCAGCAACTGCGGCCTGTACACATTTTTTAAATTTAGGATTTCTAAATCAGAAAAAACGAAAAAGAATGGTTTGACTACCTCCCAAAATGATGCAGCTCATGCGTGTAGGCTTGTTCGAGCTCCAAAATCCTCCTCATCCACAAGAGGTGACTGTACAAATAACGCTTTGAAATAAAATGAGTTACCGGTATTCATTCTCAAATGATCAAAATTAAAACAGCTTTATTTCCGAGCTTGCAACCTTGACATCTTCCGGAATGAGCCCGGTTGTATGATTGTTTTGACGAAGGTGTAGGCTACAGTCCGTCCGGGCTCTGTTTATTAGTTTTATTTTTTCATTTTTTTCCGTATTCAGAGTAGGCTATGCGTTGCGGTTTCTCCAGTGGAAATTTTCGTCCGCCATCATACAAGGACAGATTCCGAAATTGCAACGCCTGCTAGTTATATCAAAATTATTCTGGGCAGAGTGAAAAAAAAGGTCGAACGACAGTAAAGTTGCGCAGGGAAATAAAGAAACTATAAATCATACAGAATAAAATTCCCGGATCTAATATTATGGAAGTTGTATAGGAGTTGAAACAAAGTAACAACTTCATGATGACACAAATTATTAGAAATTATGTTGACCATTATAAACGTTATGTAATTTGTACCCTTTGTCCATGTATTTCCAAATAATATATAAATCAATCCAACAACACTGATGATATTATGTTGTATATTTTTTCCCACTCATATGTATACATATATTGTATACTGAACAAAAATATAAATGCAACAATTTGAAAGATTTTACTGAGTTACAGTTCATAGAAGGAAATCAGTCAATTGAAATAAATGAATTAGGCCCTAATCTATGTATTTTACATGACTGGGCAGGGGTGCAACCATGGGTGGGCCTGGGAAGGCACAGGCCCACCACTTGTGAGCCAGGTCCACCCACTGTGGAGCCAGGCCCAGACAATCTGAATGAGTTTTCCCCCATAAAAGGGCTTTATTACAGACAGAAATGCTCACTAACAGGGATGTAAACAAATTTGTGCACAAAATTTGAGCGGAATAAGCGTTTTGTGCATATGGAAAATATTTTATTTCAGCTCATGAAAAATGGGACCAACACTTTACATGTTGAATTTATATTTTTGTTCAGTATAATATATTTAATTTCAATAAATGTTTTTGCTGTGTCTGAATTATAGATACACTGTGTACACAAAACATTAAGAACCGCCTCAATTTGTTGGGGCATGGACTCTACAAGGTGTCGAAGGCGTTCCACAGGGATGCTAATCCATGTTGACTCCAATGCTTCCCACAGTTGTGTCAAGTTGGCTGAATGTCCTTTGGGTGGTGGACCATTCTTGATACACAAAGGAAACCATTAAGGGTGAAAAACCCAGCAGTGTTGCAGTTCTTGACACATACCGGTGCGCCTGGCATCTACTACCATACCCCGTTCAAAGGCACTTAAATATTTTGTCTTGTCCATTCACATTCTGAATGGCACACATACACAATCCATGTCTAAATTGTCTCAAGGCTTAAAAATAATTATTTAACCTGTCTCCTCCCCATCATCTACACTGGTTGAAGTGGATTTAACAAGTGACATCAATAAGGGATCATAGATTTCACCTGGATTTACGTGGTCAGTATAAGTCATGGAAAGGGCAGGTGTCCATAATGTTTTGTACACTCAGTGTATATAGGCCAATATGCATATATGTGTTGGGCCTGGCTCCACGAGGGGGCAAAAGGCAGCTTAGCCCCTTCAGTTTTAGTTTTATGTCCCGATACAAATATGATTGTTTGAATGATTGAGTGACAGGTTGGCGCAAAATCTGTATCTCCGCTTCACTGGTCTATTCAACGCTGGTCCGACCAATCTGATTCCACTCTTCAAGACTGCTTCAATCACGTGGATTGGGATATGTTCCGCATTGCGTCCAACAACAACATTGACGAATACGCTGATTCGGTGAGCGAGTTCATTAGAAAGTGCATTGACGATGTCGTACCCACAGCAACGATTAAAACATTCGCAAACCAGAAACCGTGGATTGATGGCAGCATTCGCGTGAAACTGAAAGCGCGAACCACTGCTTTTAACCAGGGCAAGGTGACCGGAAACATGACCGAATACAAACAGTGTAGCTATTCCCTCCGCAAGGTAATCAAACAAGCTAAGTGCCAGTATAGAGACAAAATAGAGTCGCAATTCAACAGCTCAGACACAAGAGGTATGTGGCAGGGTCTACAGTCAATCACGGATTACAAAAAGAAAACCAGCCCCGTCGCGGACCAGGATGTCTTGCTCCCAGACAGACTAAATAACTTTATCCCTCACTTTGAGGACAATACAGTGCCACTGACACGGCCCGCTACCAAAACCTGCGGGCTCTCCTTCACTGCAGCCGAGGTGAGTAAAACATTTAAACGTGTTAACCCTCGCAAGGCTGCAGGCCCAGACGGCATTCCCAGCCGCGTCCTCAGAGCATGCGCAGACCAGCTGGCTGGTGTGTTTAAGGACATATTCAATCAATCCTTATCCCAGTCTGCTGTTCCCACATGCTTCAAGAGGGCCACCATTGTTCCTGTTCCCAAGAAAGCTAAGGTAACCGAGCTAAACGACTACCGCCCCGTAGCACTCACTTCCGTCATCATGAAGTGCTTTGAGAGACTAGTCAAGGACCATATCACCTCCACCCTACCTGACACCCTAGACCCACTTCAGTTTGCTTACCGACCCAATAGGTCCACAGACGACGCAATCGCAACCATACTGCACACTGCCCTAACCCATCTGGACAAGAGGAATACCTATGTGAGAATGCTGTTCATCGACTACAGCTCAGCATTTAACACAATAGTACCCTCCAAACTCGTCATCAAGCTCGAGACCCTGGGTCTCGACCCCACCCTGTGCAACTGGGTCCTGGACTTCCTGATGGGCCGCCCCCAGGTGGTGAGGGTAGGTAACAACATCTCCACCCCGCTGATCCTCAACACTGGGGCCCCACAAGGGTGCATTCTGAGCCCTCTCCTGTACTCCCTGTTCACCCACGACTGCGTGGCCATGCACGCCTCCAACTCAATCATCAAGTTTGCGGACGACACTACAGTGGTAGGCTTGATTACCAACAACGACGAGACGGCCTACAGGGAGGAGGTGAGGGCCCTCGGACTGTGGTGTCAGGAAAATAACCTCACACTCAACGTCAACAAAACAAAGGAGATGATTGTGGACTTCAGGAAACAGCAGAGGGAGCACCCTCTGTGCAAATCAATCCCAGAACAACAGCAAAGGACCTTGTAAAGATGCTGGAGGAAACAGGTACAAAATATCTATATCCACAGTAAAACGAGTCCTATATCGACATAACCTGAAAGGCCGCTCAGAAAGGAAGAAACCACTGCTCCAAAACCGCCATAAAAAAGCCAGACTACGGTTTGCAACTGCACATGGGGACAAAGATCGTACTTTTTGGAGAAATGTCCTCTGGTCTGATGAAACAAAAATAGAACTGTTTGGCCATAATGACCATTGTTATGCTTGGAGGAAAAAGGGGGAGGCTTGCAAGTCGAAGAACACCATCCCAACTGTGAAGCACGGGGGTGGCAGCATCATGTTGTGGGGGTGCTTTGCTGCAAGAGGGACTGGTGCACTTCACAAAATAGATGGCATATTGAAACAACATCTCAGGACATCAGTCAGGAAGTTAAAGCTTGGTCGCAAATGGGTCTTCCAAATGGGTCTTCCAAATGGACAATGACCCCATGCATACTTCCAAAGTTGTGGCAAAATGGCTTAAGGACAACAAAGTCAAAGTACTGGAGTGGCCATCACAAAGCCCTGACCTCAATCCGATAGAAAATTTGTGGGCAGAACTGAAAAAGTGTGTGCAAGCAAGGAGGCCTACAAACCTGACTCAGTTACACCAGCTCTGTCAGGAGGAATGGGCCAAAATTCACCCAACTTATTGTGGGAAGGTTGTGGAAGGCTCCCCGAAACGTTTGACCCCAGTTAAACAATTTAAAGGCAATGCTACCAAATACGAATTGAGTGTATGTAAACTTCTGACCCACTGGGAATGTGATGAAAGAAATAAAAGCTGATAATTCTCTCTACTATTATTCTGACATTTCACATTCTTAAAATAAAGTGGTGATCCTAACTGACCTAAAACAGGGGATTCTTACTGGGATTAAATGTCAGGAATTGTGAAAAACTGAGTTTAAATGTTTTTGGCTAAGGTGTATGTAAACATCCGACTTCAACTGTAAGTATCAAAAGTAAATGTAATTTCTAAAATATACTTAAGTATTAAAAGTAAAAGTATAAATCATTTCAAATTCCTTATATTAAGCAATCAGATGACACAATTGTTTTGTCTTTAAATTGACGGATAGTCAGGGGCACACTCCAATACTCAGACATAATTTACAAACAAAGCATTTGTGTTTATTGAGTCCGCCAGATCAGATGCAGTACATATGACCAGGGATTTACTCTTTAAGTGTGTGAATTAGACCATTTCCTGTTCTGCTAAGTAATAAAAATGTAAAAAGTACTTTTGGGTGTCAGGGAAAATTATTTTCTTTAGGAATGTACTGGAGTAAAATTAAAAGTTGTAAAAAATATAAATAGTGAAGTAAAGTACAGATACCCCAAAAACTACTTAAGTAGTACTTTAAAGTATTTTTATTTTAGTACTTTACACCACTGCTGAGGCCACCACCAAGTCCAGCGCCACCAGGATAATGGCTCCACAGCCCCCTCCACCTCCAACTGTTCTTGATGATCTTGGAACAGAGGAGCCAGCCCAGGTTAGCCTAGAATCCTACCCCAGCTGGTTCATAGGAAGAGAATGGCTCGAACACTCGGTTACTGCAGATGCAGCATTTTATTTCTCATGCCGAAAGTTCTGTGTTAGGTCCAATGTTAATGCAGACAAGGCTTGCACCCAAGATGGGTATTCTAATTGGAAGCATGCTATTGATAGTACCAAACAATTCGCTAGGCACGCATCAAGCAAAGAGTATTTGAAATGCATTGCACTGTGGAAATAAAAACAAGTTCAAAGTGCTATGGGACATTATTGAGTTCCTCGTTTCAAACCATCAACCAGAGGAGGACATTGGGCTCAATAGAGTCAGTGGACTTTTTCTATCTATGATGAAATATACTCTCCGAAAAGACGAAGAACTTGCCAATGTGTTTAGCATTAAGGAGGCTGCAACTCTTCTGAAAATGTAAAAAACTATCTAGCTGGTTAGTTTTTATCCAAATCTTGGTGGTATAGCCAGTGGCGTCATTTCAGCAAAACTCTAGGGTATGGAATGACAAAATTACTTCCTTACTTAGCCGTTTTCAACGGCCTTGCTTTAGTGTGTAGGAAACTGTCCATGGTGCTGATAGAACGCAGTGGAGATATTGGAAAACCTATCACTTCTTGGTCAAAAGCACACAATGGTGTTGGCATTTTAACTTTTATGTTTATTGCGGTATAGAGTGATATAAGCAGAATTCTATATAATTCCAATGCAAGAACCCAAATGACACCCCTGGGTATTGCTACATATTGGGCTCGAATTTGATCCACAGAAGTGTATTGTGCCATATCACAACGTGTTGCTGTATTAATGAGCGGCATGATTTTCCATGTTTGAAGTGGGCCTATAGACGTGTTTGTTTGGCAAGACAGCTGTGCATAGCTGCATCTCTGTCACATCTGCTCCTGCCATGCACTCTAGTGCTCATCCGGTGTCTCCTTGACCTGCCGCCACTCCCCCAGTGCTCTCTCCCTCTCTCACTCTCTCTGTGTGTGTGATTGTGTGGGCGGAGACAGGTGTGCTGGAGTCAGAGCAGATCCCCAACAGGTGCAACCTGTTCCATAATCAAGACCTCTACAAACACTCAGTCCTTCCACTTCCACACTGCCAGATCGTAATCTCTGCCCAGTCAGTCCATGGTTCTAGTTGTTTGTTCCTGTTTTCCCTTGCCTGATGCTGTTTTCCTCTCCGCTACAGTTCTGCCCGCTATGACTCTGGTCCCTTTCTCCAGTCCGACTTTTCGTCAGTCCTGCTACTCTGTCCTGGATTCCCCACTCTACACTCCCTTTGATACTTCTGGACCTGCTTACCCTGTCCCCACACCTGTCGCTCCAGCCTCCATGCCTGATTTCCAGCAACCTGCCCAAGCTTCCCCTGGCCTGCACTCAATCCCCCCCCCCCCCCCATGTTTCAATAAATACCTTGGCAACACTGAACCATGCGTGAGAGCACCAGCTTTTACGGATAACTGCGTGATCACGCACTCTGTAACCGATGTGAGTCAGACCTTTAAACAGGTAAAAATTCACAAGACCACAGGGCCAGACAGATTACCAGGATGCGTACTCAGAGCATGTGCTGACCAGATGGCAAGTGTCTTCATTGATATTTTCAACCTCTCCCTGACCCAGTCTTTAATACCTACATGTTTCAAGCGGACCACCATAGCCCCTGTGCCCAAGAACACAAAGGTAACCTCTCTAAATGTCTGTTGCCCCGTAACACCCACATCTGTAGCCAGGAAATGCTTTAAAAGGCTGGTCACCCTGGACTCACTCCAATTCGCATACTGCCTCAACAGATCCACACTGCCTCCCCCACCTGGACAAGAGGAACCCTTACAGTGCCTTGAAAAAGTATTCAACCCCCTTGGTGTTTTCCTATTTTGTTGCATTACAACCTGTAATTTAAGTGGATTTTTATTTGGATTTCATGGAATGGACATACATAAAATAGTTGTAAATTGGTGAGTGAAATGAAAAAAATTACTTGTTTCAAAAATGTCAAAGAAAAAAAAGTGGTGCGTGCATATGTATTCACCCCCTTTGCTATGAATCACCTAAACCTGGTGCAACCAATTACCTTCAGAAGTCACATAATTAGTGAAATAAAGTCCACCTGTGTGCCATCTAAGTGTCACGTGATCTGTCACATGATCTGTATATATACCTGTTCTGAAACACCACTAAGCAAGGGGCACCACCAAGCAAGCGGCACAATGAAGACCAAGGAACTCTCCAAACAGGTCAGGGACAAAGTTGTGGAGAAGTACAGATCAGATCAGGGTTGGGTTATAACAATAATTTTAAAAAAAATTGAACATCCCATGGAGTACCATTAAATCCATTATTAAAAAATGGAAAGAATATGGCACCACAACAAACCTGCCAAGAGCCCACCAAAACTTATAGACCAGGCAAGGAGGGAATTAATCAGAGAGGCAACAAAGAGACAAAAGATAACCCTGAAGGCGCTGCAAAGCTCCACAGTGGAGATTGGAGTATCTGTCCATAGGACCACTTTAAGCCGTACACTCCACAGAGCTGGGCTTTACAGAAGAGTGTCCAGAAAAAAGCCATTGCTCAAAGAAAAGAAAACTTAAGCATACTGCTAAAGCAACACTCGGGTGGTTGAAGGGAAAACAATTAGATGTCTTTGAATGGCCTAGTCAAAGCCCAGACCTCAATCCAATTGAGAATCTTTGGTATGACTTAAAGATTGCTGTACACCAGCGTAACCCATCCAACTTGAAGGAGCTGGAGCAGTTTTGCCTTGAAGAATGGGCAAAAATCCCAGTGGCTAGATGTGCCAAGCTTATAGAGACATACCCCAAGAGATTTGAAGCTGTAATTGCTGCAAAAGGTGGCTCTACAAAGTATTAACTTTGGGATGGTGAATAGTTATGCACACTCAAGTTCTGTTTTTTTTTTCTTGTTTGTTCACAATAAAAAATATTTTGCATCTGATATAAACCCCCCAAAAATCAATTTTAATTCCAGGTTGTAAGAAAGCAAAATAGGAAAAATGCCAAGAGGGTGAATACTTTCACAAGGCACTGTATGTGAGAATACTCTTCATTGACTACAGCTCAGCGTTCAACACCATAGGGCCCTCCAAGCTCATCACTAAGCTTAGGACCCTGGGACAGAGCACCCCCCTCTGCAACTGGATACTGGACATCCTGACGGGCCGCCTCCAGGTGTTGAGGGTAGGCAACAATACCTCCACCATACTCAACACACTCAACATGGGCCCATCAGAGGTGTGTGCTCAGTCCCCTCCTGTACTCCCAAGTTCGCCAATGACTGCGTGGCTGCGCATGACTCCAACACTATCATTATGTTTGCTGACGCCATGATGGTGGTAGTCCTGATCACCGACGACGATGAGACAGCCTATAGGGAAGAGGTCAGAGACAACCTCTCCCTCAACGTCAGTAAGACAAAAGAGCTAATCGTGGACTACAGGAAACGGAGGGTCAAGCATGCCCCCATTCACATCGACAGGGCTGTAGTGGACCGGGTCGAAAGTCCACATCACTGAAGATCTATCATGGTCCACACACAGTCATGAAGAGGGCACGACAATGCCTCTTCCCCCTTAGCAGGCTGAAAAGATTTGGCCCTAAGATAAAGAGTTATACAAATGCACCATTAATCAAATGTATTTTCAAGCCTTTCTTACATCAGCTGATGTCACAAAGTGCTGTACAGAAACCCAGCCTAAAACCCCAAGCAGCAAGCAATGCAAGTGCCGATCATTCAGATCGGCACCTGCTTCAGCCGATCATTCAGAATATCTCTACCGCTCCTGCTGTCTCTAGAGAGTTGAAAACAGCAGGTCTGGGACAAGTAGCACGTCCGGTGAAGAGGTCAGGGTTCCATAGCCGCAGGCAGAACAGTTGAAACTGGAGCAGCAGCACAACTAGGTGGACTGGGGACAGCAAGGAGTCATCAGGCCAGGTAGTCCTGAGGCATGGTCCTAGGGCTCAGGTCCTCCGAGAGAGAAAGAAAGAAAGAAAGAAAGAAAGAAAGAAAGAAAGAAAGAAAGAAAGAAAGAAAGAGAGAAAGATTTAGAGAGAGCATACTTAAATTCACACAGGACACTGGATAAGACAGGAGAAATACTCCAGATATAACAGACTGACCCTAGCCCCCCGACACATAAACTATTGCAGCATAAATACTGGAGGCTAAGACAGGAGGGATCGGGAGACACTGTGGCCCTGTCCAACGATACCCCCGGACAGAGCCAAACAGGCAGGATATAACCCCACCCACTTTGCCAAAGCACAGCCCCCACACCACTAGAGAGATATCTTCAACCACCAACTTACCATCCTGCCACCCAGGACTTATATACCAGGGGGTGGCCCTACACATGTTTTGAATCCAGCCACCCATGTCATAGACTGTTTGTTCTCTCTGCTACTGTACGGAAAGTGGTACCGATGCACCAAGTCTGGAACCAACAGGACCCTGAACACCTTCTACCCCCAAGGCATGAGACTGCTAAATATTTAGTTGAATAGTTAACCAAATAGCTACCCAGACTACCTGCATTGACCCTTTTAGCACGGACTTTGACTCATCACATATGCTGCTGCTACTGTTTATCATCTATCCTGTTGCCTAGTCACTTTATTCCTAGTTATACAGTGCATCCGGAAAGTATTCAGACCCCTTGACTTTTTCCACATTTTGTTACGTTACAGCCTTATTCTAAATTTGTTTAAATCGTTTTTCACCAAATCATCAATCTACGCACAATACCCCATAATGACAAAGAAGAATCAGGTTTTTAGAAAACAAATTGCAAATTTATTTTAAAAATATATAATTAAATATCCCATTTACATAAGTACTTAGACCCTTTACTCAGTACTTTGCAGAAGCACCTTTGGCAGCGTTTACAGCCTCAAGTCTTCTTGGGTATGACTCTGCAAACTTGGCACACCTGTATTTGGGGAGTCTCTCCAGAGATCGGGTTCAAGTCCAGGCTCTGGCTGGGCCACTCAAGGATTTTCAGAGACTTGTCCCGAAGCCACTCCTGCATTGTCTTGGCTGTGTGCTTAGGGTCGATGTCTTGTTGGAAGGTGAAGCTTTGCCCCAGACTGAGGTCCTAAGAGCTCTGGAGCAGGTTTTCATCAATGATCTTTGTACTTTGCTACATTCATCTTTGCCTCGATCCTGACTGGTCTCCCAGTCCCTGCCGCTGAAAAACATCCCCACAGCATGATGCTGTCACCACCATGCTTCACCGTAGTGATGGTGCCAGGTTTCCTCCAGACGTGACGCTTGGCATGCAGGCCAAAGAGTTCAATCTTGGTTTCATCAAAACAGAGAATCTTGTTTCTCATGTTCTGAGAGTCTTTAAATGCCTTTTGGCAAACTTCAAGCTGGCTGTCATGTGCCTTTTACTGAGTAGTGGTTTCTGTCTGGCCACTCTACAATAAAGGCTTGATTGGTGGAGTGCTGCAGAGATGGAAGAACCTTCCAGAAGGACATCCATCTCCACAGAGGAACGCTAGAACTCTGTCAGAGTGACCATCGGGTTCTTGGTTACCTCACTGACCAAGGACCTTCTCCTCCTATTTCTCAGTTTGGCCAGGCAGCCAGCTCTAGGAAAAGTCTTAGTGGTTCCAAACTTCTTCCATTTAAGAATGATGGAGGCCACTGTGTTTTTGGGGACCTTCAATTTTAGAATAAGGCTGTAATGTAACAAAAGGTGGAAAAAGTCAAGGCGTATGAATACTTTCCAACGGCACTGTATGTACATCTACCTCAATTACCTTTTACCCCTGCACATCGACTCTGTACTGGTACCCTGTATACATAGCATGATATTGTTACTCACTGTGCATTTATTATTACTTGTTATTACTTTTCTATTATTTATCAAATTTCTTTCCCTCTGCATCATTGGGAAGGGCCCGTAAGTAAATATTTCACTGTTAGTCTACACCTGAATCATGTGAAAAATAACATTTTATTTGATTTTAGGGTAGCACCAGGTGTAGCCAGAGGACAGCTATTTCCCGTCCTCCTCTGGGTATATGGACTTCAATACAAAACCTAGGAGGCTCATGGTTCTCCCCCCCTTGGACTTACACAATTATGACTTCCAGAGGACATCCTCCAACCTATCAGAGCTCTTGCAGCATGAACTAACATGTTGTCCAGCCAATCAAATGATCAGAGAATGAATCTAGTACTAAAGCATAAGCTACAGCTTGCGAGCTCTGCAGTCCATAAAGTGTGGTGAGTAGTTGACTCTAAAGATAGAGAAAGACGAAAACATCTATTTCTTTACAAATTAAGGAGAAGCAGCAAAGAGAAGGGGATAGCTAAATGTCATTATATTTTCTTCTCCTTCTTAGTTTCCCTTCCACTTACTTAGCTACATACTGCAGCTAATTTAGCCTACTCAACAACCTGACATAAACAAAGAGGAATGCTATTAATGTTAGATAGCTGGCTAAGGCTATCTAACACTGCAACTCTTCCAACTCAAGGTAAGCATTTGATTTTGCCACTGGGGCCCGCCTGTGTAACTGCTAAACTGCTTGCTGTACACTGTACTGCATGATTGAACACATGGATTGGATTGTAGGTTTACTGACACATTAGTTCAAGGAGCTATGTTGACTATGACATTAGCCAATATGGTGACAATGATGTAGGCTGTGTAGCGGTTAGCGGTAATGGTATGAAGGTTTGGCTTGGAGAGTTTTTTTCGCCTGGTCACAGACAGCTGTTGTGTTTTGCACTGAAGTGAAGGGAAAAGGTGAGAGGACGAGAGCATGTAGATGCAAAAAGTAATTACACAACTAGCAGAGTGACGATGCTGTACTGTATGTGGCTGCTAAGAAAGTGCTTAAATTCTTAAACAAAACACGGATGGACCTACCTAAAATTGTCCAATAGAAATTCTTGTTTTAGTTACTGTTTGGAATAATGATTACACCCCAGATCAGCTACTGTATATGTCGGCAAGAGTGTGCAAGGCGGTATTGAATGCGCCACTTTCTGACACCTTGATTACTTAAATTTGTCTCTCGACCTGTACACCTACATTATAAACTTTAATTTGTAGGCTAGGTTGTAGCAACCTCATGATGGGTTTAGGGAAAATTTGAGTATCATGTAGTAGCCTAAATCTATGGATGTTACATTGAGCTGGGTCAATGGAATATGAATGACAGTCATCCAAAATGCTGTAATAAAAAATAAGGCCTTGCTCATAAAAGAAAAAAATTGGCCTCTTTAATCTTAAATAGCACAGGTAACTACTGTAGTAGTCCTGGGGTGTATTCATTTCTGAAACCGTACAGAAAGATGGTTGATGAAAACCTACTCCAGAGCACTTAGGACCTCAGACTGGGGCGAATGTTGACCTTCCAAAAGGATAATGACCCGAAGCACACAGCCAAGACAATGCAGGAGTGGATTTGGGACAAGTCTCTGTACATCCTTGAGTGGCCCAGCCAGATCCTGGACTTGAACATGATCGAACATCTCTGGAGAGACCTGAAAATAGCTGTGCAGCACTGCTCCTCATCCAACCTGACAGAACTTGAGAGGATCTGCAGAGAAGAATGGGAGAAATTCCCCAAATACAGGTGTGCCAAGCTTGTGTCGTCATACCCAAGACACAATGCTGTAATCGCTGCCAAAGGTGCTTCAAGAAAGTACTGAGTAAATGGTCTGCACCACAACCACTACTTATGTAAATGAAATATTGTTTTTGCGTTATTTTCATTATTGTGTATTGTGTGTAGATTGATGAGGGAAAAAAACAATTTCATACATTTTAGATTAAGGCTGTAACGTAACAAAATGTGGAAAAAGTCAAGGGGTCTGAATACTTTCCGAAGGCACTGTATATGCATGAAACGTACATTATGGAAAACATGTCTCACACTCAGTCATAGTTAGTAGAATAATGAATGGATTGGCACCATCAACTTTTAGGTCAGTAGGAAAGTTAATAATTTAAACCACTTAAATATACCCACATTCACAGAACATTTAGTATTTGAAACTCAAACATTCATTTCCCATCTGCTTTTTCTATAATCTATATGCTCTTTATTGTTCTGCATACGTTATTTTCCAACGCATCCAACATTATGCATGCCCACCATAGTATTGGGCAGCTGCTATAAGAGAACTCATCATACTCTGGTTATCTTTTTTTAGAGAAGATTGTATTGCACGGTATGCTATATGTGTAGGCTATGCCATATGTGTTAGCTAATATGCATATGTAGCTGTCGTTTTTAAACCTCCATTTTAGCAAACATCACACACACAATCTTTCAATCTACATGCTTTTATTTGGGTTTTTATGCAAAGTATATGATTGAATGTCTTTTTAAGCATGCAGCTAGTTACTAGAAATAACACATAATCATGCCAAAACATGATTAAAAAATGTAATTCACTGACAGAGAGCTTGTTAATGAATCACAAATTGATATTTACAGTAGCTGGCTAGGCTTGTCAAACTGTAACATTGGCTAGCTTTCAATAAATTGTCTAAATGGTCAATGGAGTTAGTTACCTCTTCATACGATCAAGACAATTCATATCGCATGCTGCACATTTTAAGAAAACATATGTATTTTATTTCAGTCTTTGGGAGCTAGCTATATCTGTTCCTCTTCATCAGACAGCAGATTGCGTTCTTCACAAGACGCTGTGTTTACATCATAGATAGAAGCAGGCCATTGCCTGCCTTCATCAAGAGGGGTACAGTATGTACGGGAGTGCGATTGGTTCCAAGTTTAGCAGTTCGGCAAATTTTCCTGAGCAGACAGTGTTGAAATATACTTTAAATTGGTAAATGTGAAAGAATTGAAGTTGCCAACAATTGTTATAGTCATCATATGAATGCTTTATCGTCATTTACAACAAATCAGCTCCTCCCCTGACGGGGATCGATCGATTTCACGTTTCTTGGCTTCGGCCCTACTGGGATTAGAAACACTGTGATTTGAATACCTTGTTCTTTGGTGGGGTTTTACAGCAGACTACATACTTTAATGGTGCATTGCCACCACCTACTGGGTGGGGTGAAAACTGGAACTTTAAAGCAAAAGGAAATAGAGGGAAGAGGGAAGAGTGCAATCTTTCCAGCTTCAGTTTGAAGTGATTGTGTTAGCTTGCTCCTGTGAACAACAGTGTCCTGACCAGTGAGCACATTTTCTATGCCAGGCAAAATTGTGCCTCATTAACTCATTGTTATGGATGTCTCCAAATAAATGTCAATAGAAAACAGCTTAAACAAATGCAAATCCAGCTACTTTGCTGTTATTCTGGCTGCACTTTTTGACGCGACTATAAATAAGCCGTAGTTGGCTAGCTAGCAGGCAAGGGATAAGAACGTTGCCAGCTAGTATTTCAATGGAACACTGAGAACGAACGACTGGGTTGTGACCATAGATACAAAACAAAAAGACTGAACGACTGGGTCGCGTCTCTGGAAACCGAACCGATAGAACATACGACCGGCCGGCTTGGGTAGCAACCCTAGATTTGTGTCGGGACTATATCTTGTGGAAGGATGAAATAACTTTTTAATTGAAAATGTCAATCATTATTTGAATATGATGGTAACCTGTTGTATAAAAGTGACAATGCCCTCGAAGCCGGTGTTTGGAGGATATATTGGCATGGTTTGCCAGGCCCCTGACAAACACCCGTGCCAATATATCCTCCAAACACCGGCTTCTCGGGCATTATCACTTAAGCAAACCACAAGCTAAAAGCACTGTAATTTGTAGCCTAGCAACAATAATCACATATTTTCTGGCAGTTTTGAATTTGGGTGCCACAAATGAGTGTGTAAATGATGTGTGGTGAAACTGACAACTGGAGAAACAAAGATGTGAGAAGCTGCTCAGAATATACCTCAAAGAAGTTAACACTAAAGTGAATGGCCAATAAGATGTTTTATTTATCACAACTAGAATCAAGAACTTTAGCTAATTTGGCCAGCAGCCAGTAGCTAGCTAGGCTTGAGGCAGTGGTCAAATGTGAATAGTCTGGGTGGCCATTTGATGAATTGTTCAGCAGTCTTATGGCTTGGGGTAAGAAGCTGTTAAGGAGACAATGCACTCCGGAAACCTTTGCAGTGCGGTAGCAGAGAGAATAGTCTAGAACTTTTTTTTTTTGCCTTTCTCTGACACCACCTGGCATATAGGTCCTGGATGTCAGAAAGCTTGGCCCCAGTGATGTACTGGGCCGTACGCACTACCCTCTGTAGCGCCATATGGTCAGATGCAGAGCAGTTGCCATACCAGGTGGGGATGCAACCGGTCAGGATGCTCTTGATGGTACAGCTGTAGAACTTTTTGAGGATCTGGGGACCCATGCCAAATATTTTCAGTCTGCTGAGGAGGAACGGTTTTGTAGTGCTCTCTTCATGACTGTCTTGGTGTGTTTGGACCATGATAGTTTGTTGGTGATGTGGACACCAAGGAACTCTCGACCCGCTCCACTTCAATCCTGCCGATGTTAATTGGGACCTGTTCGGCCCTCTGGTTCCTATAGTCCACGATCAGCTCCTATGTCTTGCTCACATTGAGGGAGAGGTTGTTGTCCTGGCACCGCAATGCCAGGTCTCTAACCTCCTCCCTATAGGCTGTCTCATCGTTGTCGGTGATCAGGCCTACCACTGTTGTGTCGTCAGCAAACTTAATGATGGGGTTGGAGTCGTTCTTGGCCACTTAGTCGTGGGTGAACAGGAAGTACAGGAGGGGATTAAGCATGCACCCCTGAGGGGTCCCAGTGTTGAGGATCAGCGTGGCAGATGTGTTGTTGCCTACCCTTACCACCTGGGGGGGTCCCATCAGGAAGACAAGGATCCAGTTGCAGATGGAGGTGCTTAGTACCAGGGTCCTTAGCTTAGTGATGAGCTTTGTGGGCACTATGGTGTTAAACGCTGAGCTGTAGTCAATGAACAGCATTCTCGCATAGACGTTCCTTTTGTCCAGGTGGGAAAGGGCAGCGTGGAGTGCGATTGCGTCATCTGTGTTTCTCTTGGGGCGGTATGCGAATTGGAGTGGGTCTAGGGATTCCTGCATGATGTTTTGATGTGAGCCTTTGCAAGACTTTCAAAGCACATCAAGGCTACAGACGTGAGTGCTACAGGGAGGTAATAATTTAGGCAGGTTACCTTCGCTTTCTTGGGCACAGATACTTTCTGATCTGTTTGAAACATGTAGGTATTACATACTCGGTCAGGGAGAGGTTGAAAATGTCAGTGAAGACACTTGCCAGTTAGTCACCTCATGCTTTGAGTATACGTACTGTTAATCCGTTTGGCCCCGTGGCTTTGTGAATGTTGACCTGTTTAAGAAGGAAATAAATTCCACAAATGAACTTTTAACAAAGCACACCTGTTAATTGAAATGCATTCCAGGTGACTACTTCATGAAGCTGGTTGAGTTGAATCAAATCTGATTTCAAATGTATTTATATAGCCCTTCTTACATCAGCTGATATCTCAAAGTGCTGTACAGAAACCCAGCCTAAAACCCCAAACAGCAAGCAATGCAGATGTAGAAGCACGGTGGCTAGGAAAAATTCCCTAGAAAGGCCAAAACCCAGGAAGAAACCTAGAGAGGAACCAGGCTATGAGGGGTGGCCAGTCCTCTTTTGGCTGTGCTGGGTGGAGATTATAACAGAACATGGCCAAGATGTTCAAATGTTCATAAATGACCAGCATGGTCAAATAATAAACATAGTAGTTGTCGAGGGTGCAACAGGTCAGCACCTCTACCGCTCCTGCTGTCTCTAGAGAGTTGAAAACATCAGGACTGGGACAGGTAGCACGTCCGGTGAACAGGTCAGGGTTCCATAGCCCTAGGCAGAACAGTTGAAACTGGAGCAGCAGCACGGCCAGGTGGACTGGGTACAGCAAGGAGTCATCATGCCAGATAGTCCTGAGGCATGGTACTAGGGCTCAGGTCCTCCAAGAGAGAGAAAGAAAGAAAGAGAGAAAGAAAGAGAGAGAGAATTAGAGAGAGCATACTTAAATTTACACAGGACAACGGATAAGACAGGACAAATACTCCAGATATAACAGACTGACACTAGCCCCCCGAGACAAACTACTGCAGCATAAATACTGGAGGCTAAGACAGGAGGGGTCAGGAGACACTGTGGCCCCTCCCGATGATACCCCCGGACAGGGCCAAACAGGCAGGATATAACCCCACCCACTTTGCCAAAGCACAGCCCCCACACCACTAGAGGGATATCTTCAACCACCACCCTACCATCCTGAGACAAGGCCGAGTATAGCCCACAAAGATCTCCGCCACAGCACAACCCAAGGGTGGGCGCCAACCCAGACAGGAAGACCACGTCAGTGACTCAACCCACTCAAGTGACGCACCCCTGCTAGGGACGGCATGGAAGAGCACCAGTAAGCCAGTGACTCAGCCCCTGTAATAGGGTTAGAGGCAGAGAATCCCAGTGGAGAGAGGGGAACCGGCCAGGCAGAGACAGCAAGGGCGGTTTGTTGCTCCAGTGCCTTTCCGTTCACCTTCACACTCCTGGACCAGACTAGACTCAATCATAGGACCTACTGAAGAGATGATGAGTCTTCAATAAAGACTTAAAGGATGAGACCGAGTCTGCGTCTCTCACATGGGTAGGCAGACCATTCCATAAAAATGGAGCTCTATAGGAGAAAGTCCTGCCTCCAGCTGTTTGCTTAGAAATTCTAGGCAGTTAGGAGGCCTGCGTCTTGTGATCGTAGCGTACGTGTAGGTATGTACAGCAGGACCAAATCGGAAAGATAGGTAGGAGCAAGCCCATGTAATGCTTTGTAGGTTAGCAGTAAAAACTTGAAATCAGCCCTTGCCTTAACAGGAAGCCACTGTAGAGAGGCTAGCACTGGAGTAATATGATCAAATTTTGGGGTTGTAGTCAGGATTCTAGCAGCCGCATTTAGCACTAACTGAAGTTTATTTAGTGCTTTATCCGGGTAGCCGGAAAGTAGAGCATTGCAGTAGTCTAACCTAGAAGTAACAAAAGCATGGATACATTTTTCTGCATCATTTTTGGACAGAACATTTCTGATTTTTGTAATGTTACGTAGATGGAAAAAAGCTGTCCTTGAAACAGTCTTGATATGTTCGTCAAAAGAGAGATCAGGGTCCAGAGTAACGCCGAGGTCCTTCACAGTTTTATTTTAGACGACTGTACAACCATCAAGATTAATTGTCAGATTCAACAGAAGATCCCTTTGTTTCCTGGGACCTAGAACAAGCATCTCTGTTTTGTCCGAGTTTAAAAGTAGAAGGTTTGCAGCCATCCACTTCCTTATGTCTGAAACACAGGCTTCCAGGGAGGGCAATTTTGGGGCTTCACCATGTTTCATTGAAATGTACAGCTGTGTGTCATCCGCATAGCAGTGAAAGTTAACATTATGTTCTCGAATGACATCCCCAAGAGGTAAAATACATAGTGAAAACAAAAGTGGTCCTAAAACGGAAACTTGAGGAACACCGAAATTTACAGTTGATTTGTCAGAGGACAAACCATCATCTTTCCGACAGATAAGATCTAAACCAGGCCAGAACTTGTCCGTGTAGACCAATTTGGGTTTCCAATCTCTCCAAAATAATGTGGTTGTCGATGGTATCAAAAGCAGCACTAAGGTCTAGGAGCACGAGGACAGATGCAGAGCCTTGGTCTGACGCCAATAAAAGGTAATTTACCACCTTCACAAGTGCAGTCTCAGTGCTATGATGGGGTCTAAAATCAGACTGAAGCATTTCGTATACATTGTTTGTCTTCAGGAAGGCAGTGAGTTGCTGCGCAACCATTTTTTCATTTTTTTTGAGAGGAATGGGACATTCGATCTAGGCCGATTGTTTATATTTTCTGGGTCAAGGTTTGTCTTTTTCAAGATAGGCTTTATTACTGCCACTTTTAGTGAGTTTGGTACACATCTGGTGGCTAGAGAGCCGTTTATTATGTTCAACATAGGAGGGCCAAGCACAGGAAGCAACTATTTCAGTAGTTTATTTGGAATAGGGTTCAGTATGCAACTTGAAGGTTTAGAGGCCATGATTATTTTCATCATTGTGTCAAGAGATATTGTACTAAAACATTTGAGTGTCTCCCTTGATCCTAGGTCCTGGCAGAGTTGTGCAGACTTAGGACAACTGAGCTTTGGAGGAATATGCAGATTTAAAGAGGAGTCCGTAATTTGCTTTCTAATGATCATGATCTTTTCCTCAAAGAAGTTCATGAATTTATCACTGCTGAAGTGAAAGCCATCCTCTCTTGGGAAATACTGCTTTTTAGTTAGCTTTGCGACAGTATCAAAAATATATTTTGGATTGTTCTCATTTTCCTCAATTAAGTTGGAAAAATAGGATGATCGAGCAGCAGTGAGGGCTCTTCGATACTGCACGGTACTGTCTTTCCAAGCTAGTCGGAAGACTTCCAGTTTGGTGTGGCGCCATTTCCGTTCCAATCTTCTGGAAGCTTGCTTCAGAGTTCGGGTATTTTCTGTATACCAGGGAGCTAGTTTCTTATGACAAATGTTTTTAGTTTTTAGGGGTGCGACTGCATCTAGGGTATTGCGCAAGGTTAAATTGAGTTCCTCAGTTAGGTGGTTAACTGATTTTTGTACTCTGACGTCCTTGGGTAGGCGGAAGGAGTCGAAGGGAATCATGGAATCTTTGGGCTGTCTGAGAATTTATAGCCCGGCTTTTGATGATCCTTGGTTGGGGTCGGAGCAGATTATTTGTTGCAATTGCAAACATATTAAAATGGTGGTCCGATATTCCAGGATTATGAGGAAAAACATTAAGATCCACAACATTTATTCCATGGGACAAAACTAGGTCCAGAGTATGACTATGGCAGTGAGTAGGTCCGGAGACATGTTGTACAAAACCCACTGAGTCGATGATTCCATGTGAATATTAAAGTCACCAAAAATTTGAATATTATCTGCTATGACTACAACGTCCGATAGGAATTCAGGGAACTCAGTGAGGAACGCTGTATATGGCCCAGGAGGCCTGTAAACTGTAGCTATAAACAGTGATTGAGTAGGCTGCATAGATTTCATGACTAGAAGCTCAAAAGATGAAAACTGTGTTTTTTTTTGTAAATTGAAATTTGCTATTGTATATGTTAGCAACACCTCCGCCTTTGCGGGATGTGCGGGCGATATGGTCACTAGTGTAACCAGGAGGTGAGGCCTCATTTAACACAGTAAATTCATCAGGCTTAAGCCATGTTTCAGTCAGGCCAATCACATAAAGATTATGATCAGTGATTAGTTCATTGACTACAACTGCCTTTGAAGTGAGGGATCTAACATTAAGTAGCCCTATTTTGAGATGTGAGGTATCACAATCTCTTTCAATAATGGCAGGAATGGAGCAGGTCTTTATTCTAGTGAGATTGCTAAGGCGAACACCGCCATGTTTAGTTTTGCCCGACCTAGGTCGAGGCACAGGCACAGTCTCAATGGGGATAGCTGAGCTGACTACACTGACTATGCTAGTGGCAGACTCCACTAAGCTGGCAGGCTGGCTAACAGCCTGCTGCCTGGCCTGCACCCTATTTCATTGTGGAGCTAGGGGATTTAGAGCACTGTCTATGTTCGTAGATAAGATGAGAGCACCCCTCCAGCTAGGATGGAGTCCGTCACTCCTCAACACGCCAGGCTTGGTCCTGTTTGTTGCTGAGTCCCAGAAAGAGGGCCAATTATCTACAAATTATATATTTTGGGAGGGGCAGAAAACAGACACTGCTGTAGAGCTCATCACTCCCTCTAACTGGGAGGGTGTGTTAGTGGAATTAAATAATTCCTACAATATACTCATTAATTAAATTCAATCTGTCTATAAGAATTTGTAAGATACTTATTAACATAAAATAGACAGGATACAGTCATATTAAAATTAGATAATAGTGTTTATTCTCGGAGCAAGCTCCCATTTGATCATAAACACAGACTTATATACAATATATGACGTCATAGGTTACAGAATGCGTCTCATTGTCCTAATCAAATAGAAAACCGGTTCAAAAGTTCATTCTAACCTCACAGGGCACTCACATGACACACCATATAATCATTTATCCTGAAGGCTCACTATAATTGATTACCACTTGAGCAGACAACTCAAGATAATGAAAGACCTAAAAAGTGACCCACAGCCTTATCTAAACATCTCAGGGCTAAGTTGGGTCAGTTCAACCAGAGTTTAATGACCCTTTCTGCTTACTTTATAACCCACAACACAAATCTCTTTTCACCAGGCATGCAGAGTTCAATTTGTTTATAGTTTTATCTAAAGCTAGAATTTGTTTTAACTATTTATTAACAAAATTCCTAACAGGTGCCAGAGACAATTACTCGATGCCGACACATCTTTCTAGCTGATTTACACGCTGAAGCTATGTTTTGCTTGGTGACCTCTGACTGTTTCATCCTAACATCGTTGGTGCCGACGTGGATAACAATATCCCTATACTCTCTACACTCGCCAGTTTTAGCTTTAGCCAGCACCATCTTCAGATTAGCCTTAACGTCGGTAGCCCTGCCCCCTGGTAAACAGTGTATGATCGCTGGATGATTCGTTTTAAGTCTAATACTGCGGATAATGGAGTCGCCAATGACTAGGGTTTTCAATTTGTCAGAGCTAATGGTGAGAGGCTTCGGCGTCTCAGACCCCATAACGGGAGGAGTAGAGACCAGAGAAGGCCCGGCCTCTGACTCCGACCCGCTGCTTAATGGTGAGAACCGGTTGAAAGTTTCTGTCGGCTGAATGAGCCACACCGGTTGAGCATTCCTACAGCATTTCCCTCCAGAAGCCATGAGAAAGTTGTCCGGCTGCGGGGACCCTGCGAGGGGATTTATACTACTATCTGTACTTACTGGTGGCACAGATGCTGTTTCATCCTTTCCTACACTGAAATTACCCTTGCCTCATGACTGCGTCTGAAGCTGGGCTCGTAGCACAGCTATCCTCGACGTAAGGCGATCATTCTCCTGTATATTATGAGAACAGCGACTGCAATTAGAAGGCATCATGTTAATGTTACTACTTAGCTTCAGCTGGTGGAGGTCCTGACGAACCATATCCAGATAAAGCTTCCGGAGTGGAAAAGTTGAATGAAAAAAAAGTTGAGTGAGGGAAAAACTAAAAATATAAACGGTAATTAAAAGTAAAAACAGTAAAGTTGTCAGGTAGCAAAGTAAGGTGCGCAAGAGTGTGCAAAGCTGTCAAAGGCAAAGGGTGGTTATTTGAAGAATCTCAAATATAAAATATTATAAATATGTTTAACTTTTTTTGCTTACTACATGATTCCATATGTGTTATTTCATAGTTTTGATGTCTTCACTATTATTCTACAATGTAGAAAATAGTAAAAATGAAGAAAAACCCTTGAATGAGTAGGTATCTATGCATAGTAACTTTAATAACTCTACCTACATGTACATATTACCTCAATTATCTCAACTAACTGGTGCCCCTGCACATTGACTCTCTACCGGTGCCCCCTGTATATAGTCTCGCTATTGTTATTTTACTGCTGCTCTTGAATTATTTGTTCTTTTTATTTCTAATTCATATTTTTTAACTGCATTGTTGGTTAGGGGCTTGTAAGTAATCATTTCACTGTATTCGGCGCATGTGACTAATACAATTTGATTTGATTTGTTCTAAAACTTTTGACCGGTAGTGTATAACATGATTATTTGTGTCAATTGGGTGGCCATTGTTTTACATACACTTGAGAGATGCACAATTCAAGTGGAATTACAGCCAAAAATCGAAATGTTTTTTGTTTTTTTCCCCAGACCTAAAAAATTCAGAACATCTATTTTTGTTTTTTTCCCTATGAATAATTGTGACTCGTATCAGAACACTAGGCGTATGTCGCGGGTCACAACTTTACAGGAGAGCCATTTGATCGTATTTTATTTTATTTTTTAAAATCAAAACTTGTTTTTTGGCAGAAATGCCTTTTGGAACATGTAAACTATGTGCGCCTTAATAGCAAACTTGTATGCAATCTGTAAATACGAATACATTTGTTAAATTAGGACCCTAGTTGGTTTAGCCCCAGAAAAAGACAGCAACCGCTAGCCATGATTGGCTGAGATAATGAGTGGGCTGGACATGCCGAGAGAGGAGTTCGGCTCAGTATTGCCAACTTAGCGACTTTGTCGCTATATTTAGCGAGTATTCAGACCCCTCTAGCAACACATTTTCAAAAAATGCGACAAATCTAGCAACTTTTTCTGGCGTTATTGGAGACTTTGAGACTCTGACGTGAAAGCACGTATAGTTCATACTCTTCTCAACGAGCAGCGGGTGCTGCCGTGGGCCCCACCCCCATCCCAAAGCACTCACAGGTGGCCCAGTCCTCGCGCAGCAGTCCCTCCCAGCTGCAGTCAGAGCAGGAGATGTTCACCCCTCCTCGTCCAGACTGCAAATGAATCGCGCACACGTTGGCTCTCCTTTGAACCCGCGGTTTCATGCATTTTGGCTGCATTTTGCAGTCACCAAGTTCAGTGAACACTGCTACATGGCTGAGGTTTTATACTCCATGTACAGTGATCCTCAAAACATATTGTATCTGACTTTTCTGAAGTCAGTGCTGGGTGAGGTACAGTTGGCCATCAAGGCTTTTGAGGGAGAGCAAGTAGATCCTCTTAAGCTACTTGACAGCTTGGTTAGCCCGATCAAGTCTGAATCCACTGGCAAATGTTGATGTACTCAAAGGGCCAATAGATGGATACATCAGTCCCAAACCGTACCTTGGTTACCTTTTTGAGTCAAAGGCAGCTGAGTTCCACCTTGCGCCTGAGGATGAAAACAATGTCCGAAAGCAGTGTGTAGCCTTCACCATCTCCCTCACTAATGAGTTGAGGGTGAGACTGCCGGACAACATCAAAGCATTGCAGTACATGTCAGTTTTCAATGTGGAGGAAACTCTAAAGCATAATAAGAGTCCTGGAGAAATAGAAAAAATAGCCAAGCTCCTTGGCTACTCCCCTGCAGAGATAGACAAGATAAACGAAAATCAAACACCACGAAACAGTTCTGTCTGGTACAGACACAAACACAGAAAACAACTACCCACAAAACACAGGTGGGAAAAGGCTACCTAAGTATGGTTCTCAATCAGAGACAACGATAGACAGCTGCCTCTGATTGAGAACCACACCCGGCCAAACACACAGAAATAGAATGCCCACCCCAACTCACGCCCTGACCAAACCAAAATTGAGACATAAAAAGGATCTCTAAGGTCAGGGCGTGACATGTCCTTGCAGACCCTTAACTCCTGTACATTATGGCCTGAAGCTGTCTGGTGAGGCTTGCTATGAGCACCAGCTGCCTGTTAATGTTTTGCAGCTTTTTGGCACATCAGCTGGTTACTCATTTAAGTCATCTCCCTCAGTTGCTGAACCTGCCATAGAGAGCCTTGACCAAAATGACAATGACCCACTGTTTCTGTGAGCCAGCACAGCCTGTGTGTGTGTGGAGGGGGGTCTGGGGAAAAAAAACAATTATCCTGAATTAGGGCCAGACTAGTTACCATAATTTTCTCACATTGCCATTGTATACCAAAAAAATAAAAAAATGTTATGGTTATAAATGTTCATGTTTTACTGTGACTTGTTGTAAGCTCCTAAGTGGACCATAAGGTTAAAAACCAAACCAAATTAAGAAAACTAAACAAAAAATAAAAAAATAAGTAACTCCGTCAGAGTGTCTCTTTTAGGTCACTTTTGCCGGTCCCAAGCCCGGATAAAGGAGGAGGGTTGGAATTGTGACAACAAAAAACAAGAATCGACAGAAGAAAGTTAATTTGTAGTTCTAAACATATTTAGGGTGTTTTTTACTCACTTTTTGTCTCACCCATGACGTTATTCCTCTCTCCTACAGCGTCCATCACAATTACATGCACATGGCCAATTAGGCAAATTAGGTGATGATGTCATTTAGCGACTTTCAGGACAGCAAATAGCTACTTTCCTTACTGAGGAGTTGGCAACACTGGTTCGGCTTGGTCTGCTGTTACGTTCCCCAGTTCCTGTGTTGTGGTTTTGTTTGTATGTGTGTGTTTCAGGATGGATTCCTGAAATTCCCCCAAGCAGCTGATTGGTCGGCCCCATTGATGATTGGAGCTGACCCCGCCCTCTCGTCAAACAGCTGTATCCCATTAGACTCCTTCTCCAGCTATATAAGCCAGTGTTCTGTTGCTGAGAAGAAATCTGAGGGTTATATACTGTGTGGGTTCTTCTCAGAGAGAGATGATTATGTTCTGTGTTAGTTTGTTGCTCAGCGAGAGAGCGTCTTTAAGGTCCTGAGTTGTTTCTCAGAGTTTTTTTTTTGTGAAATATTTTGTAGCGGTCCTGCGGAGGTATGTTTATGTCTTGAACTTGTTTGTACTTTTCTGTTTCATTTGTTCCCAGGGGGAAGGGGAAGGCACCCAGAGAGTGCTTAGGCAAGAGGCCTGCGGGCATACATAACCCGTAGTAGTTTACTGTCTATGAACACTAGGTAAGACCTGGGTGGACCACCCCCTGTATTTTGGTTAGTGCACCAGGTGGTGCTAGTTAAGTAAGTAGTGGGTAGGCAGGTAATGTAGGAGAGGGGGCTTTGACATTTGCTTTCTGTGCTTTGGTTCTGTCCAGCCCCTTTTCCCCAAATTTACCATGTGAAGGAATAAATTCCTAGTAAACGGTAAATTCTCTGCCTTTTGTCATCCTTACTCGCACCTACAGTCCCATACCTCTTTCACTCCACGTTGAGTTGTAGCAGGGTGCTGCGTTCCCTCTTCCTAGAGGCGTGCATAACATCTGCCATATAGCACCCTTCTGTCTATTTGAGCTGGTCAGTATGTGTAGGTAATGCTGTCTAACGCAGCTTTAAAAAAAATATTGCCTAATAAACTCAGCAAAAAAAGAAACGTCCTCTCACTGTCAGCTGCGTTTATTTTCAGCAAACTTAACATGTGTAAATATTTGTATGAACATAAGATTCAACAACTGAGACATAAACTGAACAAGTTCCACAGACATGTGACTAACAGACATTTGAATATTGTGTCCGTGAACAGAGGGGGGGTCAAATCAAAAGTAAGTCAGTATCTGGTGTGGCCACCAGCTGCATTACATACTGCAGTGCATCTCCTCATGGTCTGCACCAGATTTGCCAGTTCTTGATGTGAGATGTTACCCCACTCTTCCACCAAAGCACCTGCAAGTTCCCGGACACTTCTGGGGGGAATGGCCCTAGCCCTCACCCTCCGATCCAACAGGTCCCAGACGTGCTCAATGGGATTGAGATCCGGGCTCTTCGCTGGCCATGGCAGAACACTGACATTCCTGTCTTGCAGGAAATCACGCACAGAACGAGCAGTATGGCTGGTGGCATTGTCATGCTGGAGGGTCATGTCAGGATGAGCCTGCAGGAAGGGTTTCGCATGAGGGAGGAGGTCTTCCCTGTAACACACAGCATTGAGATTACCTGCAATGACAAGCTCAGTTCGATGATGCTGTGACACACCGCCCCAGACCATGACAAACCCTCCACCTCAATCGGTCTCGCTCCAGAGTACAGGCCTTGGTGTGACGCTCATTCCTTCGATGATAAACGCAAATCCGACCATCACCCCTGGTGAGACAAAACCGCTACTCGTCAGTGAAGAACACTTTTTGCCAGTACTCTGGACCAGCGATGGTGGGTTTGTGCCTGTAGGCGACATTTTTGCCGGTGATGTCTGGTGAGGACCTGCCTTACAACAGACCTACAAGCCCTCATTCCAGCCTCTTTCAGCCTATTGCGGACAGTCTGAGCACTGACGGAGGGATTGTGCGTTCCTAGTGTAACTCAGGCAGTTGTTGTTGCCATCCTGTACCTGTCCAGCAGGTGTGATGTTCGGATGTACCGAACCTGTGCAGGTGTTACACGTGGTCTGCCACTGTGGACGATCAGCTGTCCGTCCTGTCTTCCTGTCGCGCTGTCTTAGACGTCTCACAGTACGGACATTGCAATTAATTTCCCTGGCAACATCTGCAGTCCTCCTCCTTGCAGCATGCCTAAGGCACGTTCACGCAGATGAGCAGGGACCCTGGGCATCTTTCGGTGTTTTTCAGAGTCAGTAGAAAGGCCTCTTTGGTGTCCTAAGTTTTCATAACTGTGACCTTAATTGCCTACCGTCTGTAAGCTATTAGTGTCTTAATGACTGTTCCACAGGTGCATGTTCATTAATTGTTTATGGGTCGTTGAGCAA
The DNA here is from genome assembly GCF_045679555.1 of Salvelinus alpinus. Lineage (NCBI taxonomy): Eukaryota > Metazoa > Chordata > Actinopteri > Salmoniformes > Salmonidae > Salvelinus > Salvelinus alpinus. The sequence continues at coordinate 20,447,846 of NC_092109.1, read as the reverse complement.
GCATGGGAAACAGTGTTTAAACCCTTTACAATGAAGATCTGTGATGTTATTTGGATTTTTACAAATGATCTTTGAAAGACAGGGTCCTGAAAAAGGGACGTTTCTTTTTTTGTTGAGTTTTTGAACAGCATAAGTATTGCTCTCCACTTTTTGGAGGACTGAGTTTTGAAATCAGTGGAATTAGAGTATGATAGTCAAGGAGATGGAGGAAACACCTGTCTCTGGATTACATTTTCAAACTAAGGGCAACCATGGCATCCGTGACAGGGAGAAGTGTCCATCTATGATGTATATGGGTAAGAGTCTAGCTAGCTACATTTTCAGTTATTACAGTTCTAAATTTGACAGTTTTCATTTCAAGTTAGCTAGCTAGCTAACAGTACACTAACGTTACATGTATGATGTTATTATTCATATCTCAGAGCCATTTGCTTTACTAGTTATAGCCTAATGAACCTGGTTGGTTAGCTACCTGCAGATTCTGCAGGGTATTAAAGTCATACATTTGGGTTATGGTTAATTGTTCACCTAGCTAGCTACATGTCTTAACAAAATACTCCACTATGCAAGTAACCATTTCCATAGAATGTCACTGCGACAACTATTGATAGACTTAGCTGGTAAATTCGCTCTGGCTATCTACTTTGATTTCAGAGCACTCTCCTGAGTGTGTCAGTATGCAGAATAACTGACGAATTTATGAACACTCAACACCTGTTGAATATGGCCGGTGTCAGTAAACGTTGGCAAAGAAGCGTAAATTGATGCCAGCAGCAGAGTTGCAGTCACCAAATCTCTGGATAACATAACAGCCTAACCAGCTCTGCTAGGGCGAGTAAAATGGTCAATGAGCTGTTCTCTCATTTGTGTCTGGAAGTAGCTAGCCAGCTAGCCAATGTTAGCCAATTATCTTGGGTGCTTGACAGCTGTTATTAGGCCACTCCAATACCTTGACTTTGTTGTCTTTAAGCCATTTTGCCACAACTTTGGAAGTATGCTTGGTCATTGTCCATTTGGAAGACCCATTTGCGACCAAGTTTTAACTTCCTGACTGATGTCTTGATGTTGCTTCAATATATCCACAATTTTGGTGCATCATGATGCCATCTATTTTGTGAAGTGCACCAGTCCCTCCTGCAGCAAAGCACCCCCACAACATGATGCTGCCACCCCAGTGCTTCACGGTTGCGAAAGTGTTCTTCGGCTTGCAAGCCTCCCCCTTTTAACTCCAAACATAATGATGGCCATTATGGCCAAACAGTTCTATTTTTGTTTCATCGGACCAGAGGACATTTCTCCAAAAAGTACGATCTTTGTCCCCATGTGCAGTTGCAAACCGTAGTCTTTTTTTTTATGGCGGTTTTGGAGCAGTTGCTTCATCCTTGCTCAGCGGCCTTTCAGGTTATGTCGATATAGGACTCGTTTTACTGTGGATATAGATACTTTTGTACCAGTTTCCTCCAGCATCTTCACAAGGTCCTTTGCTGTTGTTCTGGGATTGATTTGCACTTTTCGCACCAACGTACTTTCATCTCTAGGAGACAGAACGCATCTCCTTCCTGAGCGGTACGATGACGGCCTCGTGGTCCCGTGGTGTTTATACTTGTGTACTATTGTTTGTACAGATGAACGTTCAGGCGTTTGGAAATTGCTCCCAAGGATGAACCAGACTTGTGGAGGTCTACAATTATTTTCTGAGGTCTTGGCTGATTTCTTTTGATTTTCCCATGATGTCAAGCAAAGAGACACTGAGTTTGAAGGTAGGCCTTGAAATACATCCACAGGTACACCTCCAATTGACTCAAATGATGTCAATTAGCCTAACAGAAGCTTCTAAAGCCATGACAATTTTCTGGAATTTTCCAAGCTGTTTAAAGGCAGTCAACTTTGTGTATGTAATCTTCTGACCCACTGGAATTGTGATACATTGAATCATAAGTGAAATAATCTGTCTGTAAGCAATTGTTGGACAAATGACTTGTCATGCACAAAGTAGATCTCCTAACCGACTTGCCAAAACTATAGTTTTTTAACAAGAAATTTGTGGAGTGGTTGAAAAACGAGTTTTAATGTCTCCAACCTAAGTGTATGTAAACTTCCGACTTCAACTGTATATAGTAATAATATAATGGAATATAACAGAAAACAATTGAAAGACAATATATTTTTCCCAAACAAACTTGTCTAGACCGAGGGCTATCTTGAGGAACGGATGGATTCGCAGTTATTCTCAAATAGATAATGCAGTTTGTGTATTCTGATCATAGAGTTCCGAACACATTATGCGTCTACACCTATATTTTAAATGTGTCCACATTGTGTCCAGATTCCCTTGTCCCGCGCTATATTCAAATTTAAGCATGCATTCTGAAAATGGTGGAATAGGCTAAATATGATATCACAACAACTTGATGGCAGTAGCTAACCTATGTAGCTAGCCAGCAAACACGTTCCCCACACATTTCCTCCAACTTTATAATGAAAAGGTGCCTCTCTGTCCCAAAACCACACGTTTTCTGGAGACTTGTGGGCGGAGTGCTGGTGACATCACCAACTGTATGCACTTTTGGTAGCCTGAATGCGTCTAGACTGAGGAGAAATTGACACACAATGCATCCCTGACCACCTGGTCAGCCATATCTGAACACAATCAGACCACAATGCAACCTGTCTTTTCAATGTGATCTTCCTATTCTGATAGCAGACGTCGCATGTAAGTGTCAAGTGTAGAACCGGCCTATATTATGACATATCATGAGATTAAAGTTTATGTTATTACTCATACTCCTGACATATAAATAGTTCAAACCTGTCCAGTATTTGGTTTAAACATGTTTCCAAGTGTCTTGGGTTAGGGAAAAAGTTTGTATCTGGTCAAGATTTTGGCTGTAGGAATATCCTCCAACATAATTTCTTTGAAATTTAAGCTAATTGATTGCATCCAAATTGGCAATTTTTTTATTAATAGGATTCACATTCTATTCAATAAATGTAGTACCCAACATCTGGTTTGGACCACACTTCTTCCTATTCCATTGAGTAAGGCATGAGGAAACCAATTAAATTGTCAAAAGCCACGCTCAGGTCCCCCCACACACGACACCAATCCCCCCCCCCAACGGTATACAATATCAGTTATCTATGTTGTGTCTTGGAATATTGATTCTTCATCCTTTATAATGTATTCCCTGTGAATCATGTGGTGTTTTCTCCCTCCTGTTCAGAGAAATTTGTAATTGAAGTGGCTAGGTTTATGGCCCATTATACAACCTGATATTACCAGATTCTGACAGCCTGATGGTGCTGCTCCTGCCATTTGGTGAAAAGTGTGAATAATTTTCCCTCCCTCAATGTTATTTCAAAACTTAATCTGATTTATGCATATAGAGTGAAAGCTAGAAACATTTTCAGAGAAAAATAATATGAAAAGAAAACTGCACTGAGTACTCATTCTCCATTATATTCTTTCACTTTCTTTTCTTTCTTTAGGCCATCTTCTATTTATCACAAACAGCATCCACAATTCAAATCCAGTAATCATCATCATGGCAGCAAACTAGAAAAGCAGATGCTTGCCCATTCACCATTGTAAGCTCATCTATGGGTTTCTCAAGGACGCATCAAGTGTAGACACGGCCTATATCATGACATATTATGACATTCAGGTAAATGTCAAACTTACTGGCATAATCTGTCGCTGGAACCTCTCTTTGCACCTGTGAGGCTTTTTGAAAGTGGAGCAAAGTGATAGAAGCGGTGGGTTCCTAGAAGTTCTTGTGTTCGCATATTCTTCACTCAGTGGCTGCGCCAATTTTCCCGGTCCGGTGTCCCATGAATAACACTTTGAAGAATTTGATTTTGCAGAGGTTGTTGGAGGCTTGGTCTTCCTGTAAGATGTTTTATTGTTTCTCCTATCCCATCACATGGGGATTTTCCATGGCTTGTAGCATAAAAAGAACAGACGCACTTCACTCAAATCACTCTCATGGTGTCACAAATTGATAATCTTTACAATTATTGTACTGTCTAGCACAGCCATCACTGAAATAGTGAACATTTGTTGAATCCCATTCATTTCCACATTCTTCTCAACATAGTCCATAACCATAGTTATGCCAGAGGTATACAAAACTTACATCATGAGACAGGTCGTCAGAAACAAAACTTAATCTTGATCTGGTGATTTAACCTCTAGTACAGAGGGCTACCTGGGGTGGCAGGTAGCCTAGTGGTTAGAGTGTTGGGCCAGTAACTGAAAGTTTGCTAGATCAAATCCCCTAGCTGACAAGGTAGAAATCTGTTCTGTCCCTGAACAAGGCAGTTAACCAACTGTTCTTAGGCCATCATTGTAAATAATTTGTTGTTGACTGACTTGCCTAGTTAAATAAATAAAATACAGTTCAATTGGGTGTAGGGTACATGATTGCTGGTTCCTGTAATAGCTTTGAACCTCATCCTGGACAACAAACTTGTAGTTCTCAGAAGAATCACCAAGTACAATAACTTCTCCAACCTTTACATTTGACTTGCATTGAGCCTTTGCAATGTATGAATGGGCAGTGAGGGCATACAAATTCTCCAACAATGTAAGAACATCACACAGGCAATGTCTGTGTTACTTCTCCCGCTTGTCAGTTGTCTACTGTTAAAAATGGACCTCATTTTCAGTCTCTTCCATTTCTTCATAGTGTTCAAGCTGCTGTTCTAAGTTACTTCTGGCCTCAATTACACCAGGGCATTTATAACATCTATGCATCTCTTGCTCTTCGGTCACAAACCAACAGGTCCAAAAGTGCATTAGAAACCTTAACATTGAAACCATAGAACTACTGTAGTCTAATAGTTTGTTTGTTCACCAGGAATGGTTTATTTACTCTAGACCTGACTTTTTTGTCCTATACTATTATCACATGTGACCGCCAAGCACTTCTGGACATCAGATCGACAGTTACTAACTTAGATTTCAACTTCAAATCCGACTCGGCTGTTCTATTGTTCGCACCAGACCCCATTCCTATGTTTCATGGGCTGCCAAAATAATGCAGGCGTAGACACGGTAGATGAGTCAGAATCCTGTTGAGATTGAGACAAAGACAAAACAGACCGGCACTCCCCTCTCTTCTATTGGCAAATGTCCATTCACTCGAATAAGATGGATGAGCTTCTTTCAAGAGTCTCCTATCAGAGACTTGAAAATCTGCAATATTATATGCCTTGCGAAGACATGGCTGGATGACTCTATGTACGTAGAACTTAATGGTTTCTCCAATAAGGCACCTCGGAGGTTTGTGATATATTGCCAATATACCTCAGCTAAGGGCTGTATCCTGGCACTCCATGTTGCCTCGTGCTCAAGAACAGCACTTAGCTGTGGTATATTGACCATATACTACACCTCATCGGGACTTATTGGTAATGTATAATTAAGCAGTCAAAAGTTGGACACACCTACTCATTCCAGGGTTTTTCTTTATTTGTACTATTTTCTACATTGTAGAATACTGAAGACGTCAACACTATGATATAACACATATGGAATCCTGTAGTAACCCAAAAAGTGTTGAACAAATCAAAATATATTTTACATTTGAGATTCTTCAAAGTAGCCACACTTTGCCTTGATAGCTTTGCACACTCTTAGCATTCTCTCAACGAACTTCATGAGGTAGTCACCTAGAATGCGTTTCAATTAACAGGTGTGCCTTGTTGAAAGTTAATGTGTGCATTGTATTTTCTTAATGCGTTTGACCCAATCAGTTGTGTTGTGACAAGGTAGGGGTGGTATACAGAAGATAGCCCTATTTGGAAAAAGACCAAGTCCATATTATGGCAAGAAACGACAGTCCATCAGTACTTTAAGACATGAAGATATGTCAATCTGGAAAATTTCAAGAACTTTGAAAGTTTAAGTGCAGTCGCAAAAACCACCATGATCTATAATGAAACTATCTCCCATGAGGACCGCCACAGGAAAGGAAGACCCAGAGTTACCGCTGCTGCAGAGGATAAGTTCATTATAAGCCTCAGAAATTGCAACCCAAATAAATGCTTCACAGAGTTCAAGTGAGAGACACATCTCAAAATCAAGTGTTCAGAGGAGACTGTGTGAATCAGGCCTTCATGGTTGAATTGCTGCAAAAAAAACACTCCTTAAGGACACCAATAAGAAGAAGATACTTTCTTTGGCCAAGAAACACAAGCAATGGACATTAGACCGGTGGAAATCTGTCCTTTGGTCTGACGAGTCCAAATTTGAGATTTTGGGTTCTAACCACCGTGTCCTTGTGAGACGCAGAGTAGTGTATGTAGTTCCCGCATGTGTAGTTCCCACTGTGAAGCATGGAAGAGGAGATGTGATGGTGTGGGGGTGCTTTGCTGGTGACACTGTCTGTGATTTATTTAGAATTCAAGGCACACTTAACCAGCATGGCTAACACAGCATTCTGCAGCAATACGCCATCCCATCTGGTTTGCGCTTAGTGGGACCATCATTTGTTTTTCAACAGGACAATGACCCAACACACCTCTAGACTGTGTAAGGGCTATTTGACCAAGAAGGAGTGTGATTGAGTGCTGCATCAGATGACCTGGCCTCCATGATCACCCGACCTCAACCCAATTGAGATGGTTTGGGATGAGTTGGACCGCAGAGTGAAGGAAAAGCAGCCAACAAGTGCTTAGCATATGTGGGAACTCCTTCAAGGTGTTGAAAAAGCATTCCAGGTGAAGCTAGTTGAGAGAATGCCAAGAGTGTGCAAAGCTGTCATCAAGGCAAAGAATGCCTACTTTTAAGAATCAAAAAAATATTTTAATTGGTTTAACACACTACATGATTCCATATTGTATAGTATCTCCATAGTGTTATTTCATAGTTTTGATGTCTTCACTATTATTCTACAATGTAGAAAATACTACAAATAAAGAAAAACCCTTAAATGAGTAGGTGTGTTCAATCTTTTGACTGGTACTGTATAGACCTCACATGCAACAAGACTAAGCAATTAACCTATTAAAATGTTCACCTGACTCCATAAAGATAATTAACATGTGCAAGCATTAGGCAATGAGTTGATGTTGACTAGCAATAATTGGTCTGAGAATTGCCTATATCAAAGGCAGATAACATTGTACAATGAATGGATTCACATACAATGCGTAGACCTTAAGTTACAAGCATTACAAAGCATACTTCCAGGCATATAGATCCTAAGGTTAACTTAGAAGACAAAGCATGAACAAAGAGATGCCCTTTAGGCCTAGGAAATGAGAATTGATCATATAACCTTTCTCCAAGGATTGGATACAGGATAAAAGAGAGAACAAAGGCATTTCATTCCATTTACAACATCTGAAGGTATAACCTTCTCAATCCAAAACCAACCACCATTGACCAATCAAACGATACAAAGTTTACAGTGTAACCTGACCACCAAGATCCAATCTCCGCAAGGAGTCACAGCATCTAAGCGCTTGTGTGGGGGATGAGACCAAAGGTAATTAGGACAGAATTCCTGAGAAGAAAAAACACCTTTGCAAAGAGTAATCCAGCGATCACCCTGTACAGATACAAGTAACCACATAGATACGTTTCAGATAGAAACCAAACATGGAAAATATAGTATTATTCTATCATTCATTCAGTAGTCAGTCCTCCGCATACTTTAACAGAGAAATACATTTTGGCCCCTCAGAGGGGGAAGGGTTGGCTAGTCCTTGGACATTGTCCTTTCTGCTTTCCTTATGTTCCTGGACCATTTGCCCTGCAACTCCATGTGACAGAGAGCACAAATTAGGGCCGGGCCTAAATTACGATTTCATGAATCATCGGCTGTAATATTGAAAGGATTACATCAAAACCTATGAAAACTTGTCAATGGTGTGACAATAAATATCATATTTAATGCTAGCGTAAATGGTGGGGAATTATTAAGACCTCAGAGCTGACAACTTTTTCCCTTGCACTGTAACAAATCACTCTATCTTTGTCCAGCAGAGTGCAGCAAATCTCCATCAAATTCCCATCTTTCTTATCAGCTCTCCGGTCAAAAGCCTGTAGCTCTTATATGGTAGCTGAAGAGATCCAAATGAACTCCTATAGAGCTGCAATGAGTTACCTCGTTTTATTTCTTAATTGTCATTTCATACTTGTGTTTGATACAAGCCTGTGTTTGATTATCATCATTCCTGGGACTCCTTACATCTCATCATTGGCCCAGCGCTGTGCATGCACACAGTATGTACTAGTGAAACAGAAAAGTATTTCCTGTATGTCATCTGTCGCCCATGCAACGCCTGCAGTTTCACTAGTTTCACTGCTGGACTAGGGTAAAGGATGAGCTCAGCTCACTCACTCAATCTAGCCTGTTTTGAAACATGAGTCCTCCTGATCTGCTAATCTGTTCTGCTGGAGCAGAGGTGGGTAGCCTAGTGGTTAAGAGTGTTGACCCAGTAACTAAAAGGCAGCTGGTTTGAATCCCTGAGCCGACTAGATGAAAAATCTCTAGATGAGCTCTTGAGCAAGGCACAACCCTAATTTATCCTGTAAGAATGTCTTCTAAATGACTAATTTCATTTATATACAGTACCAGTCAAAATGTTGGACACCTACTCATTCAAGGGTTGTTCTTTATTTCTATTTTCTACATTGTAGAATAAAAGTGAAGTCAATAAAACTATGAAATAACACATATGGAATCATGTAGTGTGTTAAACAAATCAAAATATGTTTTAGATTCTTCAAAGTAGCCACCCTTTGCCTCGATGACAGCTTTCACACTATTGGCATTCTCTCAACCAGATTCTCCTGTTGGTTGCTTTTCCTTCACTCTGCGGTCCAACTCATCCCAAACCATCTCACTTGGGTTGAGGTCGGGTGATTGTGGAGGCCAGGTCATCTGATGCAGCACTCCATCACTCTCCTTCTTGGTCAAATAGCCCTTACACAGCCTGGAGGTGTGTTTGGTCATTGTCCTGTTGAAAAACAAATGATGGTCCCACTAAGCACAAACCAGATGGGATGGCGTATCCCTGCAGAATGCTGTGTTAGCCATGCTGGTTAAGTGTGCCTTTTAATTCTAAATAAATCACTGACAGTGTCACCAGCAAAACACCATCACACCTCCACGCTTCACGGTGGGAACCACACATGCGGAGATCATCCGTTCACCTACTCTGTATCTCACAAGACACGGCGGATGGAACCCAAAATCTCAAATTTGGACTCGTCAGACCAAAGGACAGATTTCCACCGGTCTAATGTCCATTGTGCATGTTTCTTGACCAAAGCAAGTCTATTCTTGTTATTGGTTTCCTTTTTAATAGTGGTTTGTTTGCAGCAATTTTACCATGAAAGTCTGATTCAAGCAGTCTCCTCTGAACAGTTGATGTTGAGATGTGTCGGTCACTTGAACTCTGTGAAGCATTTATTTAGGCTGCAATTTCTGAGGCTGGTAACTCTAATGAACTTATCTTCTGCAGCAGATGTAACTCTGGGTCTTCCTTTCCTGTGGCGGTCCTCATGAAAGCCAGGATCATCATAGCGCTGGATGGTTTTTGCGGCTGCACTTGAAAACGTTCAAGTTCTTGAATTTTTGTCTTAGAGTAATGATGGACTGTCGTTTCTCCCTGCTTATTTGAACTTTATACAGTGCAAGAAAAAGACATCTCAGACTGGCCAATAAAAATAAACTCTACCTAGAAAGCCAGCATCCCGGAGTCACCTCTTCACCTTTGATGTTGAGACTGGTGTTTTAATAAAGTTGCCAGTTGAGGACTTGTGAGGCGTCTGTTTCTCAAACTAGACACTCCAATGTACTTGTCTTCTTGCTCAGTTGTGAACCGGGGCCTCCCACTCCTCTTTCTATTCTGGTTAGGGCCAGTTTGCGCTGTTCTGTGACGGGAGTAGTGCACAGCGTTGTACGAGATCTTCAGTTTCTTGGCAATTTCTCGCATGGAATAACCTTCATTTCTCAGAACAAGAATAGACTGACGAGTTTCAGAACAAAGTGCTTTGTTTCTGGCCATTTTGAGCCTGTAATCGAACCCACAAATGCTGATGCTCCAGATACTCAACTAGTCTAAAGGACAGTTGTATTGCTTCTTTAATCAGGACAACAGTTTTCAGCTGTGCTAACATGATAGCAAAATGGTTTTCTAATGATCAATTAGCCTTTTAAAATGCTTAACTTGGATTAGCTAACACAACGTGCCATTGGAACACAGGAGTGATGGTTGCTGATAATGGGCCTCTAAAAACCTACATAGATATTCCATAATAAATCAGCCATTTCCAGCTACAATAGTCATTTACAACATTAACAATGTCTACACTGTATTTCTTATCAATTTGATGTTATTTTAGTGGACAAAAAATTTGCATTTCTTTCAAAAACAAGGACATTTCTAAGTGACCCCAAACTTTTGAACGATATTGTATATATATTTTTTAAAATCCTGTTTATCTTCCATAATTAGCCATGAATATTTATAGTAATGTAGGCAGTTTATGCAAAGGATTTTTACCTCTTACCATTATCGCCATTACCAAAATTACATTATGGCACGCAATTATTATTTTAGCAAACAATTATTGTGATTCATTCTATATTGTCCTTAACATCTTTTACTCCCTCGCAACAGTTGTGGGATACACACAAACATAAACACTCATACACACTCAACCCCTTTTCCCTACAACAACCATAGACTCAGATTCTCAAGTTGCACCATCCCAGAGCCCAACTTAACAAAGGTCTTGATTTACAAGTGCATATAGAGTTGCAGCTGTATGAGAAGGCCTGCAAAACGGAGCAAAAAAATGAGCAGAAATGGGGAGATTTAATTAACCATTGTCACGTCCTAGATGATGGAGGTCAGATATACCCCCTTCCCCTGAAACACCCACACATGGTCCCCTGTTGTGACCATATTCCCAAGCATCTCCGTGCAGTCAGACCTTTGATTTTGTGCCACCAGGGCCACAATAATATGCCCACTCTCTGAATGTTTGCGTGTGACCCCCTCCCCATGGGTTACTGCAGCTAGTGTTGCCAGCACTGCCACTGCCTGGGTTGGGGCACCCACCGAAATCCCCACCGACTAGGTACAAGGTCGTCAAGGTTCTCATTAGCAGATTTGAGCATTTTCTTGTATATTATGCTCTCCCATCAGGGGGCTCTGGCTTTGCAGGACCAACCCTGCCAGGCAGGCTCAGAATCTTGAGGGGGCGGTGTTGCTCTAGAAGGTCTCTGACTGCATTTTGGCTGCATACAGGAAGCTTACAGCTGGCCCATAAAACATATAGGGACTTCTCTTTAGTGTCTGCGTCATTCAGGTGGGTGTCTAGGGTATAGGGTTGTGGCCTGTTCCATCAAGGTAGGACAATAAATAAATAATTTAGATGTATTATTTATTTAAAAAATGTAGTTCCCCATGATAGGATAATAAATAAATTAGATGCATCATTTATTTTAAAATGTTGTGATGGTATTTTCCTGTATTACCAAATGAGGAGAGTTACAAACCACACACCAGTCAGAGTTATACCTAAACTTCATCTTTAATAATATGAGCTTTACAATAGCCCTTTGACTCTCAGATCAATTCACTATCTATAATGAATTTTGAGAGTGACTACAGAAGAATACAAAGATCTTTTATAGCCAAGATACACCCCTCTCAACTTACATGACAAACCACAGATCTTAGGAACTCTTCACAAAGGGCCTTTTACTTGAGAAAGGAGTATCCCTTAGCCAGATTGCATACGCTATAAATTATCGCTCAGTTTGGTCTTTAAAACGAGGTTCTAATCTCGTTCCTGGTACTTCATAGTACCAAAACATTACCTCATCCAAGGCATAACTCAATTGTCAACTCTATATACCCCCATCTCAAGTAAACCCCCTCTTGACCCCACTCCTGAACAAGCTCACTGAGGGGAGTGAGCCTTTAGGTCATACACTATCCCAGGATAAGTGTAAGATGAGAGAGAACTCACAATGTTTCCAGACACTGCCATACACCTCCCCCCAATGGGAAAAGGAGGGAGTGACTGGCGCACAGACATTGTGGAGACAAGTAATTGGTTCCCCATTAATCACTCCATCCCTTCACATGGTTTAAGAATAGGTAAAGACACATTCACATATGAAGACAATGTTCCATTCTGTCTTCTTCCCTTTCTGATATTCTGCATAGCACCAGGGACATGTGAAACTGTGACTGAGCCCTAGCTGAGAGGGAAAAGTGCAACTGCCAACACTATAGTCCAAAAGGACACATTCGAATGACAAGTATCTCACATAAGCATATTATATAAATAAAACATCTTATTTATCTATGTTACCCAACTAATTCTGATTCATCCGCCACAATGTATATCCCTCATCTGCACAAAATTGAAAGCTCTCTCACAACCCCTGCTCACAGACATACATTGGTTCTGGGATATGCAATCATTTCCTTTCTCACTCACTTAACGCCACACTTACCCAAACACCAAAAAAACACACACCACACCATTCATCTCAATACATCCACTCATACCCACATACTGTGCCTTCGTTCTCCTGTGTTTTTATCTCCATGTTGAATTAGTGCTTTTGTGTTCCAATTAGTTATATTTGAAGATAGATAGAAAAGCATTTTTTTTTTATTATTACAATCCATACCATGGCTAGTATTGTGTATTTTTCATTATTTTCCTCCTCTGAGAACTTTGTATTTTTTAGAATAGCCATGAAGTAGTCTTTGTGTGTCTGAGCAATTTGTTGTCAATATACAGTTTATCGACAACGAGAGCTAAGCGTTTCCCTTTCAATCTATTTTCCTTGAAGATTGGATACAGAACTTTGCGCCGTTCCACAATTTCCTTTGGGAACTGATCATTCATGCCTATTTTTGTGCCAGCAAGTCTTTTACCCAGGCTTTTAACCATTATTTTATCTTTAAAGAAAGCAAATTTGGCAATGATTGTATATAGCCAAGATACACCCCTCTCAACTTACATGACAAACCACAGATCTTAGGAACTCTTCACAAAGGGCATTTTACTTGAGAAAGGAGTATCCCTTAGCCAGATTGCATACGCTATAAATTATCGCTCAGTTTGGTCTTTAAAACGAGGTTCTAATCTCGTTCCTGGTACTTCATAGTACCAAAACATTACCTCATCCAAGGCATAACTCAATTGTCAACTCTATATACGCCCATCTCAAGTAAACCCCCTCTTGACCCCACTCCTGAACAAGCTCACTGAGGGGAGTGAGCCTTTAGATCATACACTATCCCTTTAAAGAAAGAACATTTGGCAATGATTGGGCATTCATACCTCTGCTCTCTCTGTCCGAAACAGTGTTCAAGTTCGATTTTGTCGATAGCTTCGCGTGAGATATGAAGCGCTGTAAGGAGGAACTCTCTAATTACACATTCAGGAACTTCTCCTTCTTTCTCTTGGATACCTGTAAGTACCAGATTATCTCTCATGGATCTAGTCTGTATGTCAAGTAAGGCTTATCTCAGAACAGTGTTCTCCTTTTTAAGTTCATTAACTTCGGTTTCAATCTTATTGACTGTCCCTTTTAGATTGTTTGTGTCTTTCGACCAGTCACATCTTTTTTGTCACTAATCTCAAGGCTTGCCTTCAACTCTTTTATATCCTTACTGACTAGTTCAAGTATGCCCAGTTCGTCATTTATTGATTTTAACAGATCGGTTTTGACCTTAACCATTCCTGGTATTGATTGTATTGATTCCTGGTAACCATTCCTGATATTGATTGTAATCTGGTTCAGAGGGCTGAACCAGATTACAATCAAGAATTGTTACCCCCTACCCCTGATGTCCTCCACATTGGAGTTGGTCCAAGCGGCCCAATTCTTCAACTCCAGCAACTCCGGCAGTCTTTCAAGCATAGGTATATGTTGAATCGGTTCATCTTTGTTTACCTTGACGACATCTTGATCTTCTCCAAGACCCTTCCGGAACACATACTGCACATCCGCCAAGTCCTGAGATGCCTCCTGCATAGTCAACTATATGTCAAGATAGAGAAGTGTTCCACGTATCCCAGATTTCCTTCCTGGGTCACATTATCTCTACCGCAGGCATCCAAATGGACCCTGTAAAGATTGAGGCGGTCGCCGACTGGCCCCATCCCACCTCGGTCCAGTGATTCCTCGGGTTTGCCAATTTTTACAGGCATTATATACTTAACTTTGGTGCAGTGCCAGCACCTCTCACGGTCCTAACCCGCAACGTCTCAGACCCGTTTTTGCTGGACCCCTGAGGTTGACAGGGCATTCATGATGCTCAAGGGATGTTTCACCTCTGGACCCTTCCTCATTCATTCTGATCCGACTCGTCCATTTGTGGTGGAGGTGTACGCCTCGGACACCGGAGCAGGAGCATTCCTTTCACAACGGAACGAGGAGGAAAAGAAATTGCACTCATGCGCCTTTCTCTCCAAGCGGTTCTCACCAGCAGAACGCAACTGCGATGTAGGCAACTGGGAGCTCTTGACAGTTAACCTCTCTTGGGTAGGGGGCAGTATTTTCACGTCCGGATGAAAAGCGTGCCCAAAGTAAACTGCCTGTTACTCAGGCCCAGAAGCTAGATATGCATATAATTGGTAGATTTGGATAGAAAACACTCTAAAGTTTCTAAAACTGTTAAAATTATGTCTGAGTATAACAGAACTGATATGGCAGGCAAAACCCCATGCACAAACCACCCCCCCCCCAGCCTACCACTGTTTTCAATGGCTGTCACATTTATAAGACGAAATCCTCCCAGATTGCAGTTCCTAGGGCTTCCACTAGATGTCAACAGTCTTTAGAAAGAGTTTCATGCTGGTTTTTGGAAAAATTTACCAGAAATGGTCGTTTTTCTAGGTGGCTCCCATTTTGGCTGTAGTGTTTCCAAGCGTGTGGAAGAGAACGCGTTCTTTGGTATTTATCTCCGGTAAAGACAATAACGATTCTCCGTCTTAAATTTGATCGTTTATTTACGTATTAGGGTACCTAAGGTTTGATTATAAACATTGTTTGACTTGTTTGTAAAAGTTTAGTAACGTTTGCGATTCATTTTGTATGCATTTTGATGGAGGGAAACTGGGTGGATGATTGACTGAAGCGCGCCAGCTAAACTGAGTTTCTATGGATATAAAGAAGGACATTATCAAACAAAAGGACCATTTGTGATGTATCTGGGACCTTTTGGAGTGCCAACAGAAGAAGATCATCAAAGGTAAGGCATTTATTATATCGCTATTTCTGACTTTCGTGGCGCACCTGCCTGGTTGAAATATGCTTTTGTATGCGGCGCGCTGTCCTCAGATAATCGCATGGTGTGCTTTTGCCGTAAAGCCTTTTTGAAATCTGACACAGTGGCTGGATTAACAAGAAGTTAAGCTTTATTTTGATGTATTACACTTGATGTTATGAAAGTTAAATATTTATAATTCTGTAGTTTGAATTTCACGCTACCGTCCCACCTGCCCATAAGAAGTTAAGTGGGCTCTTGAGGGGTGGAGACAATGGTTGAAGGGGGCACTTATCCTTTCATGATCTGGATGGACCAAAATAACTTGGTCGCCAGGCTAGGTGGGCTCTGTATTTTAACAGGTTCAATTTTACACTAGCCTATCACCTGTGATCCAAGAATCAGAAGGCAGAAGCCCTGTCCCACCAACACAATGTCTCTAACGAGGAGAGGGACCCTGAGTTGATCATCCCCAGTTCAAGCATTGTGACCCCAGTGATATGGAGTATTGAGCCCACGGTCCGACAAGCCCAGGCCCGAGAACCTGACCCCGGCGGGGAACCCACTAACTGACTTTACGTTCCGCGGTCAGCCTGGTCTCGGGGACACTCCTCTGAATTAACTGGCCATCCAGGGGTTAACTGGACACTGGAGTTCCTGAGACGGAAATTCTGGTGGACCAACATGATGGAGGACGTGAGATCCTTTTGTTATGGCCTGTTCCGTCTGTGCCCAAAGCAAGTCTTCACGTCACTGACCGGCCGGGTTGCTCCAACCTCTGCCCATCCCCAACCGGCCCTGGTCTCATCTGTCTGTAGACTTTAACACAGGGTTACCTCCATCTCAAGGGCTTACCACTATCCTGGTGGTCGTTGATTGGTTCTCCAAGGCAGCCCGTTCCATCGCCTTACCCAAGTTGCCTTCAGCGAAGGAGACTGCTGATCTCATGGTTACCCATGTCTTTTGACTACACGGACTTTCCCAGGACATTGTCTCAGATCGTGGGCCCCAGTTCGTTGCACGGTATTGGACGGCCTTCTGCTCCCTGTTGGGGGCATCAGTGAGTCTCTCCTCGGGGTTCCACCCTCAGTCGAATGAGCAAACTGAGCGTGCCAACCAGGAGAAGTTTCTCTGCTTCGTCTCCACTCATGCCAGCAACTGGAGCAAGTACCTCGTCTGGGCAGAGTATGCTCATAACACACTGCCAAACTTGTCCACTGGACTGTCGCCGTTTGTGTCTGTTTGGGTTAACCTGTTTGGGCTGCAGGGGCAGTATTGAGTAGCCTGGATAAAAGGTGCCCATTTCAAACGGCCTCGTACTCAATTCTTGCTCGTACAATATGCATATTATTATTACTATTGGATAGAAAACACTCTCTAGTTTCTAAAACCGTTTGAATTATATCTGTGAGTAAAACAGAACTCATTTTGCAGCAAACCTCCTGACAGGAAGTGGAAAATCTGAAATCGATGCTCTGTTCTAGGGCCTGCCTATAAATGTGCTTGATATGTATTAGTATACATGCACTTCATATGCCTTCCACTAGATGTCAACAGGCAGTGAGAGAAGAAATGGAGTGTATAACATGATCTGAGGTCGAATAAAAGCTCTTGGCATGACGTGACACCAATTTCCTGTTTTCTGGAACGCGCGAGAAGGGACCTGGTATTGCGTTCTGAAAAGCTGTTGTTATAGACAACTAATATCTCCGGCTTTGATTTTATTTGATAAATGTGACAATATCATCGTAAAGTATGTTTTTTCAATATAGTTTTATTAGATTATTGAAATTTTTTCGGGACGTTAGGCGTGTTGCTTTGTCTGCGTTTGTTCACGAAGGAGAGCTTCGCGCCACTTTGCTAGCTTTCCGTGCTAATTGACTGGAGAAGAGGACATTCTAAAACCAAACAACGATTGTTCCCGACAAAGGACCCCTTGTACAACATTCTGATGGAAGATCATCAAAAGTAGGACCCATTTTATGATGCTATTTCATATATCTGTCGAACATGTGTACTATTAGTTTGCGCCCAGATTTTGGGCACTCTCTCGCTATAACTAAGCTGGATGTCGTAATGAAGTTATTTTTTGAATTCTAACACGGCGATTGCATTAAGAACTAGTATATCTATCATTTCCTATACAACATGTATTTTTTAGTAACGTTTATGAATAGTTATTTGGTCAGAATAGTTGAGTGTCATAAAAATATCCGGACATTCTGGGAAAAAGTTGTTACGTTAGCACAATGTATAACCACTGATTTCAGCTCTAAATATGCACATTTTCGAACAAAACATAAGTGTATGTATAACCTGATGTTATAGGACTGTCATCTGATGAAGCTTATCAAGGTTAGTCAAAAATTATATATCTTTTGCTGGTTTGTTACGATCGCTAACTTTTGCTGCTGGTAAATGGCTTGTGTTTCTGGCTATTGTGGTAAGCTAATATAATGCTATATTGTGTTTTCGCTGTAAAACACTTAAGAAATCGGAAATATTGGCTGGATTCACAAGATGCTTGTCTTTCATTTGCTGTACACCATGTATTTTTCAGAAATGTTTTATGATGAGTATTTAGGGTATTTCACGTTGGTGTCTGTAATTACTCTGGCTGCTTCGGTGCTATTTGTGACGGTAGCTGTGATGGTAGCTGCAATGTAAAACTGATTTATACCTCAAATATGCAAATATTTCGAACAAAACATAGATTTGTTGTATAACATGTTATAAGACTGTCATCTGATGAAGTTGTTTCTTGGTTAGTTTGGTTGGTTCTTGGTTAGTTAGCTTGGTTTTGTGCATGCTACCTGTGCTGTGAAAAATGTCCTTTTATGTATTTGGTGGTGAGCTAACATAAATATACGTGGTGTTTTCGCTGTAAAACATTTTAAAAATAGGACATGTTGGCTGGATTCACAAGATGTGTATCTTTCATTTGCTGTATTGGACTTGTTAACTTCTTGCAACTATAGGGGGTGCTGTTCCGCATTAGCATATTTGGGTCTCCAAATTAAACTGCCTCGTGCTAAATTCTTGATCGTACAATATGCATATTATTGTTATTATTGGATAGAAAACACCTTCTAGTTTCTATAGAAGTTGGAATTTTGTCTCTGAGTGGTACAGAACAATATCTACAGCACTTTTCATGACAGGGGTCAGATTTCAGTATTTTTTACCCCTGATCTGGAGTCTGTTTTTAAGGCGACAGTGAATGCTATGAAGAAACCGACACTGCCTACGTCTTCCTCTGGGTGTCTGTACGTCATCACGTTTTGAATGGAGTCTATTGCACAATCCCAGCCCATATAAAACCACAAAACGTGGGACTACCTTTCTCTCTCTCCGCGCGCCACAAGCAAGATGGGCATCGGACCTGCCTCATTCCAAATCGTTGTTTAACTAGTTAGATTTCTCCGGTCATGTTTTCAGTCGTTATAGTTGTTAAAAACATCATAATGTAGTTAATTTGAACCGTTTTATAGCAATTTATATCCGTTTAGTGCGATTTTGAGGAATTTCTTTGTCGTGCCCTTTTTAGCTTTGGAAACGTTTCGGGGTGTCGGTCGTTGGTGGTGGACATTTCGAAGGACAGAGGACATCTATCGACCAAAAGACGTTTATAACATAGAAAGGATACATTGCCCAAGAATCTGATGGAAGAACAGCTCAAAGTAACCAATATTTAATATGATAAATCGTTGTTCTGTCGAAATATTTTAAACGCATATTTCGCCATTTTGTTTGTTATCGCGTCACTTGGCGAACCCTGTATTGAAAAGTAAGGATAATTTTAAAAATGTAAGTCAGCGGTTGCATTAAGAACTAATTTGTCTTTCGATTCCTGTCAACCCTGTATTTTTTAGTCAAGTATATGATTAGCTTTCAATTAAACTAGATCACTCTGATAGATGACGTCAGACATATTGAGGCTTGATTTCCTAGTATTTTTATTGTGTAACCACGGTTTTGTATGGCTAAATATGCACCTTTTCGAACAAACTGTATATGTATGTTGTAAAATGATGTTACAGGAGTGTCATCTGAAGAATTCTGAGAAGGTTAGTGAAAAAATTAATATATTTTGGCGGTGATTACGTTATAGCGCTCTTTGGCTGGAATCGATGCTCTGGTAACGTTTGCACATGTGGTATGCTAACTTATCGATTTATTGTGTTTTCGCTGAAAAACGCTTAGAAAATCTGAAATATGGTCTGAAATCACAAGAACTGGGTCTTTCCATTGCTATGCTTTGTCTATTTTTATGAAATGTTTTATGATGAGTAAATTGGTCATACACGTTGCTCTATCTAGTAATTCTAGTCGATTTGTGATGGTCGGTGCAATTGTAAACTGTGATTTCTACCTGAAATATGCACTTTTTTCTAACAACACCTATCCTATACCATAAATATGTTATCAGACTGTCATCTGAAGAGGTTCTTTATAGGTTATTGGCTATCAATATCTTAGTTTAGCCGAATTGGTGATAGCACCTGAAGGAGTAAGAAACTGATGGAGTTAGAAAAGTGGTGTATTTTGCTAACGTGTTTAGCTAATAGATTTACATATTGTGTCTTCCCTGTAAAACATTTTAAAAATCTGAAATGGTGGCTTTATTCACAAGATCTGTATCTTTCATCTGGTGTCTTGGACTTGTGATTTAATGATATTTAGATGCTACTATCTACTTGTGAAGCTATGCTAGCTATGCTAATCAGTGTGTGGGGGGGGTGGGGGGTGATCCCGGACCCGGGGTAGAGGCTCGTGAAAGGTTAATGTGTGAAAGTTAAATATTTCCCCAAAAAATATTTTGAATTTCGCGCCCTTTACTTGAAGTGGCTGTTGTCATATTGTGCCCGGCTTCGGGCTTGCAGCCCAAAGAAGTTAAACCTGCTAGGTCCCTGAAAAAGAGGTCGAACTGTGGGTGCCATCAGCCAAAGCATTCATTCGATGATGTCACTGCACCTGGATCAGAGTGCGATCCTCCTTGCGCCGCTCCTCTGCCCGACACCAACATCAGGCAAACCGGCACCTAAGACCTCTTCGGCTCCTCCGCCCGGGTCAACGGGTGTGGCTGTCCACCCGTGATATTCCCTTAATGATGGACTTGCAGAAGCTCGCTCCTTTTTACATTGGACCATTCAAGATCCTGAGTCGCATCAACCCGGTCACCTATCATCTCCAGCTTCCCAGGTCCATGAGTGTCTGTCTGTCCTTTCATGTCTCCCATGACCAGTCCATTATCTCCCCCCACACCTGCTCCTCCGGCCCCTCGACTTGTGGGTGGCCGCTCGGCCTACACGGTCCAGCGTCTGTTGGAGCCTCATCCGGTCCAAGGGACCCTGCAGTACCTGGTGGACTGGGAGGGCTACGGTCCCGAGCATCTGGATCTGGGTCTTGTTAGAGACTTCAAAATAACTATGTGGCGGTCGTCACGGCTGGAGCCGCTCCTGGGGGGGGAGGGGGTTGTCATGGTTCCTCCTGGTACCAGAGGGCGGCAGAGACCACCTTAGAGACTTTTATATTGGACTCAGGTGTGTCTTATTATTTCATGATCGTGTCCCTGTTAAAAGAGGTGTGTTTTCTGTGGTCCTTTGCAGAAGCTTGAATTGTTTACCGTGTGCGTTTGTTCCCTTAGTGAGTTTGAGACAGTGGTTGTTGTTTTTCCAGTGTACTGTGATCCTGCGGCTGCTGTTTATCAGTAAAGTATTTATGTTTATCCCGTTTAGCCAATTTTTTCTCAATTACCGCCTGAATGAGGTGCCCAAAGTAAACTGCCTGTTGCTCAAGCCCTGAAGCCAGGATATGCATATACTTGGTACCATTGGAAAGAACACTTTGAAGTTTTTAGAAATGTTAAAATAATGTAGGGGAATATAACACAATAGATATGGTAGGAGAAAATCCAAAGAAAACCCAACCCAGAATTTTTTGTTTTGTTGAGAGACCATCCTCTTACAATGGCATGTATAATGTCATACTGAAAATTAGCTCCCTGGATGCAATTTCTATGGCTTTCACAGGGTGTCAGCAGTCTATGTTTAAGGCTTTTAACTTAAAAAACGAATAAGAAAAATCAGTTTTAGTACAGGGACACAGTCTTGGAAATATGTGTTTGCACGCGTCATGAAGACAGGACGCACCTGCTAAAATCGGTTTCCTATTGACCATACTTCTTTCTGTAAGAAATATTATAGTTTGATTACATTTTAGGGTATCTGAGGAGTAAATAGAAATGTATTTTGACTTGTTGAAACAAAGTTTAGGGGTAGATTTTTGGATTCCTTTCTCTGCATGTTGAACGAGTGGGTTACTCAAATCGATGGTGCCAACTAAACTGATTTTTTGGGATATAAAGAAGGATTTTGGCAACAGGTCACAAATATTGCATGATGATGAGACACTGGTATTTCATCTAATAGATTTGGGAGTTTATCAAACTTGGATTTGTTTTCGACGTCTTTGTGGGTCTGTGTAATCTGAGGGAAATATGTGTCTCTAATATGGTCATACATTTGCAGCTCAGTTTCAACCTCCTTTTGTGGGCAGTGGGCACATAGCCGGTCTTCTCTCAAGAGCCAGGTCTGCCCACGGCAGCCGCTCTCAATAGCAAGGCTATGCTCACGGAGTCTGTACATAGTCAAAGCTTTCCTTAATAATTTTGGGTCATTCACGGTAGTCAGGTATTCTGCCACTGTGTACTCTGTTTAGGGCCAAATACCATTACAGTTTGCTTTGTTTTTTGGTTAGTTCTTCTCAATGTGTCATTCTGCTACTTGTTTTACGTTGTACACTGAGGATGTTTTTGCAGAATTCTGCATGCAGTCTCAATTTGGTGTTTGTCCCATCTTGTGAATTCTTGGTTGGTGAGCGGACCCCAGACCTCACAACCAAAGAGGGCAATGAGTTCAATAACTGATTCAAGTATTATTTTGCCAGATTCTAATTGGGATGTCAAATTGTTTTATTATGTAGAAGGCCCTTCTTGCCTTGTCTCTTAGATCGTTCACAGCTTTGTGGAATTTACCTCTGGTGCTGATGTTTAGGCCGAGGTATGTATAGTTTTTTTGTGTTCTCTAGGGCAACGGTGTCTAGATGGAATTATTATTTGTGGTCCTGGTAACTGGACTTTTTTTGGAACATCATTATTTTTGTCTTACTGAGATGCACTGTCAGGGCCCAGGTCTGACAGAATCCGTGCAGAAGATCTAGGTAATGCTATAGGCCCTCCTTGGTTGGGGACAGAAGCTCTAGATCCTCAGTAGACATTTGACTCCAGATTCTAGTATGGTGAGGCCAGGTGCTGCAGACTTGCCAATTCATTGGTATATATTTTGAATAGGGGTGGGGCTCAAGCTGCATCCCTGTCTCACCCCGTGGCCCTGAGGAAAGAAATCTATTTTTTTGGGGACAATTTTAACCACACACTTGTTGTTTGTGTACATGGATTTTATGTTGCATGTTCCCAACAATGATTTCCATCATTTAATATAGCAGACCCTCATGTCTCTCTCACTCTGTGTCTCTCTGTGTGTTGCTTTATTGGCATGACATTCAGGCAGTGTGTATTGCCAAAGCATACAAAACATTCACAAGACATACAGATGGAAAGATAAATGTGGGAGTGTGTGTGTTGTCTTCAGCAGTGGGGGGTGTGGGCCGCTGCATAGTTCAGCTCCCACACCCAAACTCACCACAAGGCTTGAGTAAAAACCAACCTCCTGCAGGTTAAGTTCAGTAACTACAGGCAGATGTATAGTGAGATACCGGAGGAACCAGAAATGGTCGTTTTTCTAGGTGGCTCCCATTTTGGCTGTAGTGTTTCCAAGCGTGTGGAAGAGAACGCGTTCTTTGGTATTTATCTCCGGTAAAGACAATAACGATTCTCCGTCTTAAATTTGATCGTTTATTTACGTATTAGCGTACCTAAGGTTTGATTATAAACATTGTTTGACTTGTTTGTAAAAGTTTAGTAACGTTTGGGATTCATTTTGTATGCATTTTGATGGAGGGAAACTGGGTGGATGATTGACTGAAGCGCGCCAGCTAAACTGAGTTTCTATGGATATAAAGAAGGACATTATCAAACAAAAGGACCATTTGTGATGTATCTGGGACCTTTTGGAGTGCCAACAGAAGAAGATCATCAAAGGTAAGGCATTTATTATATCGCTATTTCTGACTTTCGTGGCGCACCTGCCTGGTTGAAATATGCTTTTGTATGCGGCGCGCTGTCCTCAGATAATCGCATGGTGTGCTTTTGCCGTAAAGCCTTTTTGAAATCTGACACAGTGGCTGGATTAACAAGAAGTTAAGCTTTATTTTGATGTATTACACTTGATGTTATGAAAGTTAAATATTTATAATTCTGTAGTTTGAATTTCACGCTACCGTCCCACCTGCCCATAAGAAGTTAAGTGGGCTCTTGAGGGGTGGAGACAATGGTTGAAGGGGGCACTTATCCTTTCATGATCTGGATGGACCAAAATAACTTGGTCGCCAGGCTAGGTGGGCTCTGTATTTTAACAGGTTCAATTTTACACTAGCCTATCACCTGTGATCCAAGAATCAGAAGGCAGAAGCCCTGTCCCACCAACACAATGTCTCTAACGAGGAGAGGGACCCTGAGTTGATCATCCCCAGTTCAAGCATTGTGACCCCAGTGATATGGAGTATTGAGCCCACGGTCCGACAAGCCCAGGCCCGAGAACCTGACCCCGGCGGGGAACCCACTAACTGACTTTACGTTCCGCGGTCAGCCTGGTCTCGGGGACACTCCTCTGAATTAACTGGCCATCCAGGGGTTAACTGGACACTGGAGTTCCTGAGACGGAAATTCTGGTGGACCAACATGATGGAGGACGTGAGATCCTTTTGTTATGGCCTGTTCCGTCTGTGCCCAAAGCAAGTCTTCACGTCACTGACCGGCCGGGTTGCTCCAACCTCTGCCCATCCCCAACCGGCCCTGGTCTCATCTGTCTGTAGACTTTAACACAGGGTTACCTCCATCTCAAGGGCTTACCACTATCCTGGTGGTCGTTGATTGGTTCTCCAAGGCAGCCCGTTCCATCGCCTTACCCAAGTTGCCTTCAGCGAAGGAGACTGCTGATCTCATGGTTACCCATGTCTTTTGACTACACGGACTTTCCCAGGACATTGTCTCAGATCGTGGGCCCCAGTTCGTTGCACGGTATTGGACGGCCTTCTGCTCCCTGTTGGGGGCATCAGTGAGTCTCTCCTCGGGGTTCCACCCTCAGTCGAATGAGCAAACTGAGCGTGCCAACCAGGAGAAGTTTCTCTGCTTCGTCTCCACTCATGCCAGCAACTGGAGCAAGTACCTCGTCTGGGCAGAGTATGCTCATAACACACTGCCAAACTTGTCCACTGGACTGTCGCCGTTTGTGTCTGTTTGGGTTAACCTGTTTGGGCTGCAGGGGCAGTATTGAGTAGCCTGGATAAAAGGTGCCCATTTCAAACGGCCTCGTACTCAATTCTTGCTCGTACAATATGCATATTATTATTACTATTGGATAGAAAACACTCTCTAGTTTCTAAAACCGTTTGAATTATATCTGTGAGTAAAACAGAACTCATTTTGCAGCAAACCTCCTGACAGGAAGTGGAAAATCTGAAATCGATGCTCTGTTCTAGGGCCTGCCTATAAATGTGCTTGATATGTATTAGTATACATGCACTTCATATGCCTTCCACTAGATGTCAACAGGCAGTGAGAGAAGAAATGGAGTGTATAACATGATCTGAGGTCGAATAAAAGCTCTTGGCATGACGTGACACCAATTTCCTGTTTTCTGGAACGCGCGAGAAGGGACCTGGTATTGCGTTCTGAAAAGCTGTTGTTATAGACAACTAATATCTCCGGCTTTGATTTTATTTGATAAATGTGACAATATCATCGTAAAGTATGTTTTTTCAATATAGTTTTATTAGATTATTGAAATTTTTTCGGGACGTTAGGCGTGTTGCTTTGTCTGCGTTTGTTCACGAAGGAGAGCTTCGCGCCACTTTGCTAGCTTTCCGTGCTAATTGACTGGAGAAGAGGACATTCTAAAACCAAACAACGATTGTTCCCGACAAAGGACCCCTTGTACAACATTCTGATGGAAGATCATCAAAAGTAGGACCCATTTTATGATGCTATTTCATATATCTGTCGAACATGTGTACTATTAGTTTGCGCCCAGATTTTGGGCACTCTCTCGCTATAACTAAGCTGGATGTCGTAATGAAGTTATTTTTTGAATTCTAACACGGCGATTGCATTAAGAACTAGTATATCTATCATTTCCTATACAACATGTATTTTTTAGTAACGTTTATGAATAGTTATTTGGTCAGAATAGTTGAGTGTCATAAAAATATCCGGACATTCTGGGAAAAAGTTGTTACGTTAGCACAATGTATAACCACTGATTTCAGCTCTAAATATGCACATTTTCGAACAAAACATAAGTGTATGTATAACCTGATGTTATAGGACTGTCATCTGATGAAGCTTATCAAGGTTAGTCAAAAATTATATATCTTTTGCTGGTTTGTTACGATCGCTAACTTTTGCTGCTGGTAAATGGCTTGTGTTTCTGGCTATTGTGGTAAGCTAATATAATGCTATATTGTGTTTTCGCTGTAAAACACTTAAGAAATCGGAAATATTGGCTGGATTCACAAGATGCTTGTCTTTCATTTGCTGTACACCATGTATTTTTCAGAAATGTTTTATGATGAGTATTTAGGGTATTTCACGTTGGTGTCTGTAATTACTCTGGCTGCTTCGGTGCTATTTGTGACGGTAGCTGTGATGGTAGCTGCAATGTAAAACTGATTTATACCTCAAATATGCAAATATTTCGAACAAAACATAGATTTGTTGTATAACATGTTATAAGACTGTCATCTGATGAAGTTGTTTCTTGGTTAGTTTGGTTGGTTCTTGGTTAGTTAGCTTGGTTTTGTGCATGCTACCTGTGCTGTGAAAAATGTCCTTTTATGTATTTGGTGGTGAGCTAACATAAATATACGTGGTGTTTTCGCTGTAAAACATTTTAAAAATAGGACATGTTGGCTGGATTCACAAGATGTGTATCTTTCATTTGCTGTATTGGACTTGTTAACTTCTTGCAACTATAGGGGGTGCTGTTCCGCATTAGCATATTTGGGTCTCCAAATTAAACTGCCTCGTGCTAAATTCTTGATCGTACAATATGCATATTATTGTTATTATTGGATAGAAAACACCTTCTAGTTTCTATAGAAGTTGGAATTTTGTCTCTGAGTGGTACAGAACAATATCTACAGCACTTTTCATGACAGGGGTCAGATTTCAGAATTTTTTACCCCTGATCTGGAGTCTGTTTTTAAGGCGACAGTGAATGCTATGAAGAAACCGACACTGCCTACGTCTTCCTCTGGGTGTCTGTACGTCATCACGTTTTGAATGGAGTCTATTGCACAATCCCAGCCCATATAAAACCACAAAACGTGGGACTACCTTTCTCTCTCTCCGCGCGCCACAAGCAAGATGGGCATCGGACCTGCCTCATTCCAAATCGTTGTTTAACTAGTTAGATTTCTCCGGTCATGTTTTCAGTCGTTATAGTTGTTAAAAACATCATAATGTAGTTAATTTGAACCGTTTTATAGCAATTTATATCCGTTTAGTGCGATTTTGAGGAATTTCTTTGTCGTGCCCTTTTTAGCTTTGGAAACGTTTCGGGGTGTCGGTCGTTGGTGGTGGACATTTCGAAGGACAGAGGACATCTATCGACCAAAAGACGTTTATAACATAGAAAGGATACATTGCCCAAGAATCTGATGGAAGAACAGCTCAAAGTAACCAATATTTAATATGATAAATCGTTGTTCTGTCGAAATATTTTAAACGCATATTTCGCCATTTTGTTTGTTATCGCGTCACTTGGCGAACCCTGTATTGAAAAGTAAGGATAATTTTAAAAATGTAAGTCAGCGGTTGCATTAAGAACTAATTTGTCTTTCGATTCCTGTCAACCCTGTATTTTTTAGTCAAGTATATGATTAGCTTTCAATTAAACTAGATCACTCTGATAGATGACGTCAGACATATTGAGGCTTGATTTCCTAGTATTTTTATTGTGTAACCACGGTTTTGTATGGCTAAATATGCACCTTTTCGAACAAACTGTATATGTATGTTGTAAAATGATGTTACAGGAGTGTCATCTGAAGAATTCTGAGAAGGTTAGTGAAAAAATTAATATATTTTGGCGGTGATTACGTTATAGCGCTCTTTGGCTGGAATCGATGCTCTGGTAACGTTTGCACATGTGGTATGCTAACTTATCGATTTATTGTGTTTTCGCTGAAAAACGCTTAGAAAATCTGAAATATGGTCTGAAATCACAAGAACTGGGTCTTTCCATTGCTATGCTTTGTCTATTTTTATGAAATGTTTTATGATGAGTAAATTGGTCATACACGTTGCTCTATCTAGTAATTCTAGTCGATTTGTGATGGTCGGTGCAATTGTAAACTGTGATTTCTACCTGAAATATGCACTTTTTTCTAACAACACCTATCCTATACCATAAATATGTTATCAGACTGTCATCTGAAGAGGTTTTTTATAGGTTATTGGCTATCAATATCTTAGTTTAGCCGAATTGGTGATAGCACCTGAAGGAGTAAGAAACTGATGGAGTTAGAAAAGTGGTGTATTTTGCTAACGTGTTTAGCTAATAGATTTACATATTGTGTCTTCCCTGTAAAACATTTTAAAAATCTGAAATGGTGGCTTTATTCACAAGATCTGTATCTTTCATCTGGTGTCTTGGACTTGTGATTTAATGATATTTAGATGCTACTATCTACTTGTGAAGCTATGCTAGCTATGCTAATCAGTGTGTGGGGGGGGTGGGGGGTGATCCCGGACCCGGGGTAGAGGCTCGTGAAAGGTTAATGTGTGAAAGTTAAATATTTCCCCCAAAAATATTTTGAATTTCGCGCCCTTTACTTGAAGTGGCTGTTGTCATATTGTGCCCGGCTTCGGGCTTGCAGCCCAAAGAAGTTAAACCTGCTAGGTCCCTGAAAAAGAGGCCGAACTGTGGGTGCCATCAGCCAAAGCATTCATTCGATGATGTCACTGCACCTGGATCAGAGTGCGATCCTCCTTGCGCCGCTCCTCTGCCCGACACCAACATCAGGCAAACCGGCACCTAAGACCTCTTCGGCTCCTCCGCCCGGGTCAACGGGTGTGGCTGTCCACCCGTGATATTCCCTTAATGATGGACTTGCAGAAGCTCGCTCCTTTTTACATTGGACCATTCAAGATCCTGAGTCGCATCAACCCGGTCACCTATCATCTCCAGCTTCCCAGGTCCATGAGTGTCTGTCTGTCCTTTCATGTCTCCCATGACCAGTCCATTATCTCCCCCCACACCTGCTCCTCCGGCCCCTCGACTTGTGGGTGGCCGCTCGGCCTACACGGTCCAGCGTCTGTTGGAGCCTCATCCGGTCCAAGGGACCCTGCAGTACCTGGTGGACTGGGAGGGCTACGGTCCCGAGCATCTGGATCTGGGTCTTGTTAGAGACTTCAAAATAACTATGTGGCGGTCGTCACGGCTGGAGCCGCTCCTGGGGGGGGAGGGGGTTGTCATGGTTCCTCCTGGTACCAGAGGGCGGCAGAGACCACCTTAGAGACTTTTATATTGGACTCAGGTGTGTCTTATTATTTCATGATCGTGTCCCTGTTAAAAGAGGTGTGTTTTCTGTGGTCCTTTGCAGAAGCTTGAATTGTTTACCGTGTGCGTTTGTTCCCTTAGTGAGTTTGAGACAGTGGTTGTTGTTTTTCCAGTGTACTGTGATCCTGCGGCTGCTGTTTATCAGTAAAGTATTTATGTTTATCCCGTTTAGCCAATTTTTTCTCAATTACCGCCTGAATGAGGTGCCCAAAGTAAACTGCCTGTTGCTCAAGCCCTGAAGCCAGGATATGCATATACTTGGTACCATTGGAAAGAACACTTTGAAGTTTTTAGAAATGTTAAAATAATGTAGGGGAATATAACACAATAGATATGGTAGGAGAAAATCCAAAGAAAACCCAACCCAGAATTTTTTGTTTTGTTGAGAGACCATCCTCTTACAATGGCATGTATAATGTCATACTGAAAATTAGCTCCCTGGATGCAATTTCTATGGCTTTCACAGGGTGTCAGCAGTCTATGTTTAAGGCTTTTAACTTAAAAAACGAATAAGAAATATCAGTTTTAGTACAGGGACACAGTCTTGGAAATATGTGTTTGCACGCGTCATGAAGACAGGACGCACCTGCTAAAATCGGTTTCCTATTGACCATACTTCTTTCTGTAAGAAATATTATAGTTTGATTACATTTTAGGGTATCTGAGGAGTAAATAGAAATGTATTTTGACTTGTTGAAACAAAGTTTAGGGGTAGATTTTTGGATTCCTTTCTCTGCATGTTGAACGAGTGGGTTACTCAAATCGATGGTGCCAACTAAACTGATTTTTTGGGATATAAAGAAGGATTTTGGCAACAGGTCACAAATATTGCATGATGATGAGACACTGGTATTTCATCTAATAGATTTGGGAGTTTATCAAACTTGGATTTGTTTTCGACGTCTTTGTGGGTCTGTGTAATCTGAGGGAAATATGTGTCTCTAATATGGTCATACATTTGCAGCTCAGTTTCAACCTCCTTTTGTGGGCAGTGGGCACATAGCCGGTCTTCTCTCAAGAGCCAGGTCTGCCCACGGCAGCCGCTCTCAATAGCAAGGCTATGCTCACGGAGTCTGTACATAGTCAAAGCTTTCCTTAATAATTTTGGGTCATTCACGGTAGTCAGGTATTCTGCCACTGTGTACTC
This sequence comes from Salvelinus alpinus, assembly GCF_045679555.1. Taxonomy (NCBI): domain Eukaryota; kingdom Metazoa; phylum Chordata; class Actinopteri; order Salmoniformes; family Salmonidae; genus Salvelinus; species Salvelinus alpinus. The sequence continues at coordinate 20,417,696 of NC_092109.1, read as the reverse complement.
TGTTTAGGGCCAAATACCATTACAGTTTGCTTTGTTTTTTGGTTAGTTCTTCTCAATGTGTCATTCTGCTACTTGTTTTACGTTGTACACTGAGGATGTTTTTGCAGAATTCTGCATGCAGTCTCAATTTGGTGTTTGTCCCATCTTGTGAATTCTTGGTTGGTGAGCGGACCCCAGACCTCACAACCAAAGAGGGCAATGAGTTCAATAACTGATTCAAGTATTATTTTGCCAGATTCTAATTGGGATGTCAAATTGTTTTATTATGTAGAAGGCCCTTCTTGCCTTGTCTCTTAGATCGTTCACAGCTTTGTGGAATTTACCTCTGGTGCTGATGTTTAGGCCGAGGTATGTATAGTTTTTTTGTGTTCTCTAGGGCAACGGTGTCTAGATGGAATTATTATTTGTGGTCCTGGCAACTAGACCTTTTTTCGAACACCATTATTTTTGTCTTACTGAGATGCACTGTCAGGGCCCAGGTCTGACAGAATCCGTGCAGAAGATCTAGGTAATGCTATAGGCCCTCCTTGGTTGGGGACAGAAGCTCTAGATCCTCAGTAGACATTTGACTCCAGATTCTAGTATGGTGAGGCCAGGTGCTGCAGACTTGCCAATTCATTGGTATATATTTTGAATAGGGGTGGGGCTCAAGCTGCATCCCTGTCTCACCCCGTGGCCCTGAGGAAAGAAATCTATTTTTTTGGGGACAATTTTAACCACACACTTGTTGTTTGTGTACATGGATTTTATGTTGCATGTTCCCAACAATGATTTCCATCATTTAATATAGCAGACCCTCATGTCTCTCTCGCTCTGTGTCTCTCTGTGTGTTGCTTTATTGGCATGACATTCAGGCAGTGTGTATTGCCAAAGCATACAAAACATTCACAAGACATACAGATGGAAAGATAAATGTGGGAGTGTGTGTGTTGTCTTCAGCAGTGGGGGGTGTGGGCCGCTGCATAGTTCAGCTCCCACACCCAAACTCACCACAAGGCTTGAGTAAAAACCAACCTCCTGCAGGTTAAGTTCAGTAACTACAGGCAGATGTATAGTGAGATACCGGAGGAAGCTTGGAATAGGTCAGAAGCCTACAGAGTAATATGAGAAGGATGCAATTGCTGAATTTACTTAGATATTCTAAACTGATGCTTCGATCACACCGACAGCGTCATTGCATTTTGGTTCACCCGAATTACATTCATTTCAAATGAAACGCTGCGTTTTCCTTGCAGCATTGCGTTGCAGAGACGTTTACAGTGCGTTCGGTGTGGTGCATACGTTGGATTTATCGAACCTATGCGTCAAACTGTATGCTTAGACTGCTTGACAGAAATGGTAGTAGAAGGTGAATGTTGAACTTTGTTGCATACATATCCAGGCGATGCTAGGGGAAAGAGAAAGAGGGATACCTAGTCAGATGTTCAACTGAATGTATTCAACTGAAATGTGTATTCCGCTGTCGGTGTGTTCGAAGCATAAGTGTTTTGATAACTTTCAAATGGAGTAACAGGTCCATGTAGAATAAACAACCCTTTACATAATACTATAGAAGCAGTGTTCTGCTAATATAACAATGTTCACCTTTCATTTGGTATTCCCAGGGAATACAGATACTGTGTCTATCTGCATTTTGTCTGGTGGTAGTATGGCTATCTTGGCAAACATGTCAGTGGTCATACCTTCCTGTGTGGTGTCCCATATATAACAGGAGTTCCCTGATCCTGGTGCAGAATACACAGGGTTTCTCAATCTCGTCTCAATCTCCATATTGACTGAAACCATACAATAATAAAAAAAGATAGAAGTAAAAGTTGTGTCTAGAAAAATGTTTATGCCGAGTGCCAGGTCTCTCTCCATTTAGAGACATTGGTATCAAGTCAGTCTGGACTCCATCACATCATCTTGCAAATCTCCAAGTGCTGGCTCCATAGACGCATTTGTGAACACATACACACATAGCCGTGCTACAGTAGGCAATATCAGTCCACTAATACAGGACTGAACAAAAATATAAACACAACATGTAAAGTGTTGGTCCCATGTTTCATAGGCTGAAATAAAAGATACCAAAAATGTTATTTCAAATTCTGTGCACAAATTTGGTAACATCCCTGTTAGTGAGCATTTCTCCTTTGCCAAGATAATCCATCCACCTGACAGGTGTGGCATATCAATTAGCTGATTAAACAGCATGATAATTACACAAATGTGTAAAGTGCAGTTTTGTGATGCCACAGCTGTCTCAAATTTGAGGGAGTGTGCAATTGTTATGCTGACTACTGGAATGCCCACCCGAGCTGTTGCCAGAGAAATTGAATGTTAATTTCTCTACCATAAGCTGTCTCAAGTCGTTTTAGAGAATTTGGTAGTACGTCCAACTGGCCTCACAACCGCAGATCACATTTATGGCGTCGTGTGGGTAAGCAGTTTGCTGATGTCAACCTTGGGGACAGAGTGCCCCATGGTGGCGGTGGGGTTATGGTATGGGCAGGCATAACCGACAGACCACGAACACGATTGGATTTTATCGATGGCAATTTGAATGCACAGTGACGAGATCCTGAGGCCCATTGTGAGACCCATTTTTTTTTTTTTAAGTTATCTGTGACCAACATATGCATCTCTATTCCCAGTCATGTGAAATCCATAGATTAGGGCCTAATTCATTCATTCCATTTGACTGATTTCCTCATATGAACTGTAACTCAATAAAATCAATGAAATAGTTGCATGTTGCGTTTATACTTTTTTCAGTATATTACCAATGGTAGTTATGATAGTATTTATTTGTTGTTCAGATTTCGCCTATGTTGAAGTTTGAACAGGTCAGGCTAAACCTACCTAATTCTGGTCTCCCCATCAATGACCGTTGGGTGAGCAGGCAAGAGGTGAGGCTGGAGGTATGGCCTTTGTCAGCACCCCATTGATGAGCATTGCAGCGAAGAGCAACTCCTGGCCCTTCATCAAAGATACTGGTTGGTGACACACAAACACAGATTACAGTATTAATGGTGGTTATGAATAGCATGGTGGAACCAACCTGATTGCTGCATTCACCTTTCTATTTCACTTCAATTATCATATGTGAAATGGAATGGTAAACAGAGCAATCAGACTGGTTCCCCTGGCTAGGTTATGAAGGTGAATTGGGACAAAACCCGAAACTGTTTTGACCTTTGACCCGGTCAAATGTCACCAACCTGATTCAAGTGTCGTCCCTGTTCCATGTATAAGAATGCTCACAGCGAAGGCATGTCTGCGTGATGATGGTCTAATTGGTGGTTGGTACGCAGTGCTGTCATGAGCCTCTGTATGTTGGGTGCTACGGTAATAGTTAGTCTCATCACCAACAGACTTAGGGGACTCTTTTCAGGGTTCAGTAACATGATTACATGATTTGAAGGTCAGTGTGTCTACTGCGTCACTTCCTGTTGAATCTGCAGACGTGTTGCTGTGCGTTTTGTTGCTGTGCGTTTTGCTGCCAACTTTACTTTGCTAGCTGACAACTTTACGTTTTTTTGTTTTGTTTTTGTTTTTAATTACCGTTTATATTTTTAGTTTTTTCCATCGCAACTTTTTTCCCTCATTCAACTTTTTCACTCCGGACGCTTTATCTGGACATGGTTCGTCAACACCTTCAACAGCCGAAGCTAAGTAGTAACATTAACATGATGTCTTCTAATTGCAGTCGCTGTACTCATAATATACAGGAGAACGATCGCCTTACGGCGAGAATAGCTGTGCTACAAGCCCAGCTTCAGACGCAATCGTTAGGCAAGGGTAATTTCAGTGTAGGAAAGGAAGAAACAGCGTCTGTGCCACCAGTAAGTACAGATAGTAACGTTAGTATAAATCCCCCCGCACAGTCCCCGCAGCCGGACAACTTTCTCATGGCTTCTGGAGGGAAATGCTGTAGGAATGCTCAACCGGTGTCGCTCATTCAGCCGACAGAAACTTTCAACCGGTTCTCCCCATTATGTAGCGAGTCGGAGTCTGAGTCTGAGTTTTCTCTTGTCTCTACTCCTCCCGTTACGGGGTCTGAGACGCCGAAGGCTCCCACCATTAGCTCTGACAAATTGAAAACCCTAGTCATTGGCGACTCCATTACCCACAGTATTAGACTTAAAGCGAATCACCCAGCGATCATACACTGTTTACCAGGGGGCAGGGCTACCGACGTTAAGGCTAATCTAAAGATGGTGCTGGCTAAAGCTAAATCTGGCGAGTGTAGAGAGTATAGAGATATTGTTATCCACGTCGGCACCAACGATGTTAGGATGAAACAGTCAGAGGTCACCAAGTGCAACATAGCTTCAGCGTGTAAATCAGCTAGAAAGATGTGTCGGCATCGAGTAATTGTCTCTGGCCCCCTCCCAGTTAGGGGGAGTGACGAGCTCTACAGCAGAGTCTCAGCACTCAATCGCTGGTTGAAAACTGTTTTCTGCCCCTCCCAAAAGATAGAATTTGTAGATAATTGGCCCTCTTTCTGGGACTCACCCACAAACAGGACCAAGCCTGACCTGCTGAGGAGTGACGGACTCCATCCTAGCTGGAGGGGTGCTCTCATCTTATCTACCAACATAGATAGGGCTCTAACTCCTCTAGCCCCACAATGAAATAGGGTGCAGGCCAGGCAGCAGGCTGTTAGCCAACCTGCCAGCTTAGTGGAGTCTGCCAATAGCACAGTCAGTGTAGTCAGCTCAGCCATACCCATTGAGACTGTGTCTGTGCCTCGACCTAGGTTGGGCAAAACTAAACATGGCGGTGTTCGCCTTAGCAATCTTATTAGGATAAAGACCTCCTCCATTCCTGCCATTATTGAAAGAGATCGTGATACCTCACATCTCAAAATAGGGTTACTTAATGTTAGATCCCTCACTTCAAAGGCAGTCATAGTCAATGAACTAATCACTGATCATAATCTTGATGTGATTGGCCTGACTGAAACATGGCTTAAGCCTGATGAATTTACTGTGTTAAATGAGGCCTCACCTCCTGGTTACACTAGTGACCATATCCCCCGTGCATCCCGCAAAGGCGGAGGTGTTGCTAACATTTACGATAGCAAATTTCAATTTACAAAAAAAAAAATGGCGTTTTCGTCTTTTGAGCTTCTAGTCATGAAATCTATGCAGCCTACTCAATCACTTTTTATAGCTACTGTTTACAGGCCTCCTGGGCCATATACAGCGTTCCTCTCTGAGTTTCCTGAATTCCTATCAGACCTTGTAGTCATAGCAGATCATATTCTAATTTTTGGTGATTTTAATATTCACATGGAGAAGTCCACAGACCCACTCCAAAAGTCTTTCGGAGCCATTATCGACTCAGTGGGTTTTGTCCAACATGTCTCTGGACCTACTCACTGCCACAGTCATACTCTGGACCTAGTTTTGTCCCATGGAATAAATGTTGTAGATCTTAATGTTTTTCCACATAATCCTGGACTATCGGACCACCATTTTATTACGTTTGCAATTGCAACAAATAATCTGCTCAGACCCCAACCAAGGAGCATCAAAAGTCGTGCTATAAATTCTCAGACAACACAAAAATTCCTTGATGCCCTTCCAGACTCCTTCTGCCTACCCAAGGACGTCAGAGGACAAAAATCAGTTAACCACCTAACTGAGGAACTCAATTTAACCTTGCGCAATACCCTAGATGCAGTTGCACCCCTAAAAACGAAAAACATTTGTCATAAGAAACTAGCTCCCTGGTATACAGAAAATACCCGAGCTTTGAAGCAAGCTTCCAGGAAATTGGAACGGAAATGGCGCCACACCAAACTGGAAGTCTTCCGACTAGCTTGGAAAGACAGTACCGTGCAGTACCGAAGAGCCCTCACTGCTGCTCGATCATCCTACTTTTCCAACTTAATCGAGGAAAATAAGAACAATCCAAAATTTCTTTTTGATACTGTTGCGAAACTAACTAAAAAGCAGCATTCCCCAAGAGAGGATGGCTTTCACTTCAGCAGTAATAAATTCATGAACTTCTTTGAGGAAAAGATCATGACCATTAGAAAGCAAATTACGGACTCCTCTTTGAATCTGCGTATTCCTCCAGGGCTTAGCTGTCCTGGATCTGCACAGCTCTGCGAGGGCCTGGGATCGGGAGAGACACTTAAGTGTTTTAGTACTATATCTCTTGACACAATGATGAAAATAATCATGGCCTCTAAACCTTCAAGCTGCATACTGGATCCTATTCCTACTAAACTGCTGAAGGAGCTGCTTCCTGTGCTTGGCCCTCCTATGTTGAACATAATAAACAGCTCTCTATCCACCGGATGTGTACCAAACTCACTAAAAGTCGCAGTGATAGAGCATCTCTTGAAAAAGCCAAACCTTGACCCGGAAAATATAAAAAACTATCGGCCTATATCGAATCTTCCATTCCTCTCAAAGATTTTAGAAAAAGCTGTTGCGCAGAAACTCACTGCCTTTCTGAAGACAAATAATGTATACGAAATGCTTCAGTCTGGTTTTAGACCCCATCATAGCACTGAGACTGCACTTGTGAAGGTGGTAAATGACCTTTTAATGGCGTCAGACCGAGGCTCTGCATCTGTCCTCGTGCTACTAGACCTTAGTGCTGCCTTTGACACCATCGATCACCACATTCTTTTGGAGAGACTGGAAACCCAAATTGGTCTACACGGACAAGTTCTGGCCTGGTTTAGATCTTACCTGTCGGAAAGATATCAGTTTGTCTCTGTGAATGGTCTGTCCTCTGACAAATCAACTGTACATTTCGGTGTTCCTCAAGGTTCCGTTTTAGGACCACTATTGTTTTCACTATATATTTTACCTCTTGGGGATGTTATTCGAAAACATAATGTTAACTTTCACTGCTATGCGGATGACACACAGCTGTACATTTCAATGAAACATGGTGAAGCCCCAAAATTGCCCTCGCTAGAAGCCTGTGTTTCAGACATAAGGAAGTGGATGGCTGAAAACTTTCTACTTTTAAACTCGGACAAAACAGAGATGCTTGTTCTAGGTCCCAAGAAACAAAGAGATCTTCTGTTAAATCTGACAATTCATCTTGATGGTTGTAAAGTCGTCTCAAATAAAACTGTGAAGGACCTCGGCGTTACTCTTGACCCTGATCTCTCTTTTGACGAACATATCAAGACTGTTTCAAGGACAGCTTTTTTCCATCTACGTAACATTGCAAAAATCAGAAATTTTCTGTCCAAAAAAGATGCAGAAAAATTAATCCATGCATTTGTTACTTCTAGGTTAGACTACTGCAATGCTCTACTTTCCGGCTACCCGGATAAAGCACTAAATAAACTTCAGTTAGTGCTAAATACGGCTGCTAGAATCCTGACTAGAACCAAGAAATTTGATCATATTACTCCAGTGCTAGCTTCCCTACACTGGCTTCCTGTTAAGGCAAGGGCTGATTTCAAGGTTTTACTGTTAACCTATAAAGCGTTACATGGGCTTGCTCCTACCTATCTTTCCGAGTTGGTCCTGCCGTACATACCAATACGTACGCTACGGTCACAAGACGCAGGCCTCCTAATTGTCCCTAGAATTTCTAAGCAAACAGCGGGAGGCAGGGCTTTCTCCTATAGATCTCCATTTTTATGGAACAGTCTGCCTACCCATGTGAGAGACGCAGACTCGGTCTCAACCTTTAAGTCTTTACTGAAGACTTATCTCTTCAGTAGGTCATATGATTGAGTGTAGTCTGGCCCAGGAGTGTGAAGGTGAACGGAAAGGCTCTGGAGCAACGAACCGCCCTTGCTGTCTCTGCCAGGCCGGTTCCCCTCTCTCCACTGGGATTCTCTGCCTCTAACCCTGTTACAGGGGCTGAGTCACTGGCTTGCTGGTGCTCTTTCATGCCGTCCCTAGGAGGGGTGCGTCACTTGAGTGGGTTGAGTTACTGACGTGATCTTCCTGTCTGGGTTGGCGCCCCCCCTTGGTTTGTGCTGTGGTGGAGACCTTTGTGGGCTATACTCGGCCTTGTCTCAGGATTGTAAGTTGGTGGTTGAGGATTTCCCTCTAGTGGTGCGGGGGCTGTGCTTTGGCAAAGTGGGTGGGGTTATATCCTTCCTATTTGGCCCTGTCCGGGGGTTTCTTCGGATGGGGCCACAGTGTCTCCTGACCGCTCCTGTCTCAGCCTCCAGTATTTATGCTGCAGTAGTTTGTGTCGGGGGGCTAGGGTCAGTTGGTTACCTGGAGTACTTCTCCTGTCTTATCCAGTGTCCTGTGTGAATTTAAGTATGCTCTCTCTAATTCTCTCGTTCTCTCTTTCTCTCTGAGAACCTGAGCCCTAGGACCATACGTCAGGACTACCGGGCATGATGACACCTTGCTGTCCCCAGTCCGCCTGGCCTTGCTGCTATTCCAGTTTCAACTGTTCTGCCTGCGGTTACGGAACCCCTACCTGTCCCAGACCTGCTGTTTTCAACTCTTAATGATCGGCTATGAAAAGCCAACTGAGATTTATTCCTGATTATTATTTGACCATGCTTGTCATTTATGAACATTTTGAAAATCTTGGCTCTCTCTAATTTTCTCCTTCTCTCTTTCCTTCTCTCTTTCTTTCTCTCGGAGGACCTGAGCCCTAGGACCATACGTCGGGACTACCGGCCGTGGTGACTCCTTGCTGTCCCCAGTCCGCCTGGCCTTGCTGCTATTCCAGTTTCAACTGTTCTGCCTGCGGTTATGGAACCCCTACCTGTCCCAGACCTGCTGTTTTCAACTCTTAATGATCTGCGATGAAAAGCCAACTGAGATTTATTCCTGATTATTATTTGACCATGCTTGTCATTTATGGAAATTTTGAAAATCTTGGCTCTCTCTAATTTTCTCCTTCTCTCTTTCTTTCTCTCGGAGGACCTGAGCCCTAGGACCATGCGTCGGGACTGCCGCCCGTGGTGACTCCTTGCTGTCCCCAGTCCGCCTGGCCTTGCTGCTATTCCAGTTTCAGCTGTTCTGCCTGCGGTTATGGAACCGCCACCTGTCCCAGACCTGTTGTTTTTCAACTCTTGATGATCGGCTATGAAAAGCCAACTGAAAATTATTCATGATTATTATTTGACCATGCTTGTCACTTATGAACATTTTTGAACATCTTGGCATAGTTCTGTTATAATCTCCACCCGGCACAGCCAGAAGAGGACTGGCCACCCCTCATAGCCTGGTTCCTCTCTAGGTTTCTTCCTAGGTTTTGGCCTTTCTAGGGAGTTTTTCCTAGCCACCGTGCTTCTACACCTGCATTGCTTGCTGTTTGGGGTTTTAGGCTGGGTGTCTGTACAGCACTTCGAGATATTAGCTGATGTACGAAGGGCTATATAAAATAAAATTGATTGATTGATTGATTCAGTTCATCAGAGCTTGATATTGAAGTGTGTCTTCAGGACTAGAAGCAGTAAGAAATGTAGCGCTCTTTTTTTGGATGTTTTCTTTGTCAATGGAAACTGGCTTAATTCTGCCCTACATGCATTTGTTGGTGTTTTCCTTTGGATGTTTAGAATATTAAAACAATATTCTGCACATAGGATGTTTGTCCCATTTAGTGTAGCTATGATGACTGAGTGGACCCCATACCTCACATCCACACAGAGCAATGGCCTGGCTAATACTATTAAATATTTTGCACCAAATTCTAATTGGAATGGTTATATTGTTAAAATATCTGTTTTATCGCATAGAGAGCTCTTTGAGCTTTTTCTTAATTCACTGCCATGATGAAACTCCCTGATGCTGAAATGTTCAGACCAAGGTAGGTGTAACTCATTGTATGCTCAAGTGTGGCGCTACCTAGAGTGAATTTGCATCAGTGGAGGCTGCTGAAGGGAGGATGGCTCATAATAATGGTTGGAACGGCACAAATGGAATGGCATCAAACATATGGAAACCATGTATTTGATGCCCTTCCGCTCATACCGCTCCAGTCATTACCACAAGCTCGTCCTCCCCAACTAAGGTACCACCAACGTCCTGGGATTTGCAGATGTCTTCCTGATATCTGTTTTTTTCTGGAATATCATGATTTGGGTCTTTTTAAGGTTTACTGACAGGGTTTTCTGTCTGTCTCTCTCTCTCTGACAGTTATATTAAGTGGGCTATTTTGCACTGTGACTTACCGTAAATTATTTGAATCCACCCTCACATCGACCTTTGAATCAGGAGTCCATCAAATCTAATGATCAACACCCACAAGTTCTCTATACTTTTTGATTGAATGATTGATTGGCAGTATCCAGTTACCTGGGGGACCGGAGCAAACACTTGATTGTTGGACCTCGGAATAAGCCTATATTCTGTGAATGTAGAAAATGAAATGGGGATATTCAGTTCCTCACTGTGTAATACTTTTCAATCATGCTGGTTTCAGAGAACAGCCAGGCCATGGCCTCACTCAAGTGATTGTAATCATACCTTCTCTGATATACCTGCAATACCCCCTAACTTGCACCTTGATTGGTTACTTTCACAGAGATTATTTGTCCCATTGTAACCGCTATCAAGGTTCCGACGACCTCTTTTCAACCTACTTTCATGGTAATGTTCCTTCAAGTGGCTGCCAACAAGGATGCTATTTTCTCCCTCTCTGCCCTACATTAGCTAGCGAGATGCCAGACCTTGGCAGCATGCTCAAACGCACCATGCATCAGTGGACATTGTGCTGCTCGTGAAGTCTTACAATGTAGGCTAAATGAACACTGACACAGATAACACGCATGGCCAGATCTAGGTCCATTGTCTTGCAAAAACATGCCCCAAAATGGGTTTCACTTGCTAAAGTGGAAATGTATGGAGGGCAAAGAAAGGACTGTAGATTGTCTATTTAAAAGTAAACCCATGGTCTATTTTTGAGCATGGTAAAAGTAATATGTTACAGCAGGGGTGTCGAACTAATTGTATCCCAGGGGACGCATTCGGTCTTCAACGAGATCCGGAGGACTGCACTGAAAATTGGTTATATTTCCTTGCCGTCAAAATTCGCAAGAAATAGTCCTTATCCATTTTTTGAAATGTTTTATGCCCCCTGACTGTCTAGCTTTCATTTCAGTGATTATTAGTTTCTTGACTGTCTCCAGCTGACTATGTGAATGTAGGTCCATTATCATTTCTACAGTTTCGAATTGGTTTTAGTCATTTTAAATTAAATATAATTTCCCCCCCGCCCCCCAGTTGATTTATTTTTTATTAATATGTATTTTTGCTCAAACCACCCACTGGCCAGATTGGGCCGCATGTTTGACATCCCAGTGCTACAGTGTTCTTTATCTAGATCAATGGGACATGCACAAGCACCATCACTCCTGCCAACTGTTTCACCTCTTGTTGATGGACTAGAATCAACTACAGTATTAGTGTAATGAACTATTAGTATTAGTGTGCCTCCCTGTAAACATGAATTGGCACTCTGTGTTCACTCAATTTTTCTAAGGTATCCCACACATCTGATAATACAACAAACACTTGAAAGTATCCACTAAAAATATCAAGACATAGTGCAAAGAATCATGAGGTTCACTGAAGGTGACACAAGGACAACCATCTTGTTCTAACCATGACCAACCCTGACTTAAGGGATTGGTCATTTTTGGTAATGACATTACCTTCCCACAACGTTTTGGCAACATAATCTGAAGGTAATATCATAGCCACCACATTTGGTAATCTTCCTTACCACCTCAACGCGTCGCAGCAATGTGATTTCATAACGTTACATATTGGTCCTGATTATACCCACGGAAAACGTCAGACTGATATGGGTTTTTAAAGGCTGCATGTGCATTTGCATTGCTGTGTTTATGAAATAATTTGCTATTCCAATTGCTGTATGGCTCACACACTTTCAGATGAGAAGCATGCGCCCTCTAATTTATTTTGAATGCATAGATAGACGGTTTTGGTTAATTCAATGTTTAGATATAAAAGTTCTCCTTCTGTTTTTAAAATCATAGAGAATATAGTCCATATTTTCAGCTGGAGTGTCAATATTTACTGCTACCACTAGAGGGAGATGTTCAGTGTTGCTACTGCTTGCATGCGCTAAGCTAACTTTCCCTTCTCGTTTATTTATCCTGTTTTACAGTGCATTCAGGAAGTATTCAATCAATCCCAGAACAACACCAAAGGACCTTGTGAAGATGCTGGAGGAATCAGGTACAAAATTATCTATATCCACAGTAAAAACGAGTCCTATATCCCCTCAGCAAGGAAGAAGCCACTGCTCCAAAAACGCCATAAAAAAGCCAGACTTCGGTTTGCAACTGCACATGGGGACAAAGATCGTACTTTTTGGAGAAATGTCCTCTGGTCTGATGAAACAAAAATAGAATTGTTTGGCCATAATGACCATTAAGTTTGGAGGAGAAAGGGGGATGCTTGCAAGCCGAAGGGCACCATCCCAAACGTAAAGCACGGGGGTGGCAGCATCATGTTGTGGGGGTGTTTTGCTGCAGGAGGGTCTGGTGCACTTCACAAAATAGATGGCATCATGAGGCAGGAAAATTATGTGGATATATTGAAGCAACATCTCAAGACATCAGTCAGGAAGTTAAAGCTTGGTCGCAAATGGGTCTTCCAAAGGAACAATGACCCCAAGCATACTTCCAAAGTTGTGGCAAAATGGCCTAAGGACAACAAAGTCAAGGTATTTGAGTGGCCATCACAAAGCTCTGACATCAACCCTATAGAAAATTTGTGGGCAGAACTGAAAAAGCGTGTGCGAGCAAGGAGGCCTACAAACCTGACTCAGTTACACCAGCTTTGTCAGGAGGAATGAGACAATATTCCCCAACTTATTGTGGGAAGCTTTTGGAAGGCTACCCGAAACGTTTGACCCAAGTTAAACAATATAAAGGCAATGCTACCGAATACTAATTGAGTGTATGTAAACTTCTGACCCATTGGGAATGTGATGAAAGAAATAAAAGCTGAAATTAATCATTCTATTATTCTGACATTTCACATTCTTAAAATGAAGTGGTAATCCTAACTGACCTAAGACAGGGAATTTTTACTAGGATTACATGTCAAGAATTGTGAAAAACTGAGTTTAAATGTATTTGGCTAAAGTATGTAAACTTCCGACTTCAACTGTATGTCTTATCTTTGTATGACATACATTCGTGCCTGATTTGTCCTCTGATTTTCAATGCAGTATTATGTCAAACAAGTCAATTGTTTTTATTGAACTGTGTACAAATCTGATTGATGAAGATAGGTGCTTGGCAGAGAATATGGAGGAAACCTTTCTGTGAGTGTGTGGTTCTTGTTAAAAGGCACAGCAGAGTTATACAGTCATGAAGCTGTTTTAAGAATCTTTCCAAAATGTTCCAACGCTATTTGATTCTTTGACTCTAGACAATGTTTATTATTTAGTTGGTATCAATCTTAAACCTGCCACCATGTTTCCTTCCGAAGTGAGCTAATACATTAAGCAAGCAAATCATTTGAATTGATTTAATAACTGCAATTACTCAGGTGAGGTCAGCCTATCTAACTTGCGAAACCCTCCGTTTAGTCAGTACCCCCTCAGCTCCGTCCCTAATCGCTGGTCGTAGGGACAACTCCATCTCATTAAATGAGGATGGCTCTGGCAGTGAAGATGAATGGTCTCATCAGGGAGAGAGATCTCATGCCTGAGTATGATATCCTGTTTTCACCCAGGTAAGCATCATCCCTAGCAGCCCTGTCACTATTACAACTGTTTTAGGAGTTTTACTTGTATTAGTGCTGACTGTCTGTCTGTGTCCATCTGCTTGTCAGTTACTCCTAGAGTGAGGACCACTCTAAACCAACCCAGTAAATTAACAATCACTGCCCCTCCTGGTGTGACCGCATCCTCATGTTTCACACTGACTAAGTCATCATCCACAGAGTGGGTGCACTGGCAACACTGCTATTCACACTTATTAATGGAAGCATGTAATACAGGCCTATTAAACAGTTGTGTGTTTTAATTTCAGATGGATGAGGGAGAGAGCAGTGTAGTTTACAACACTCTGGACCCCAATGACTTCATGAGAGACAACAAGGTTCGCTTGTTAATACAGTCTACACACAATACCCCATAATGACAAAGCAAAAACAGGTTTTTAGATTTTAAAAAACCCTGAAATATAACAAGTATTCAGACCCTTTACTCAGTACTTTTTTGAAGCACCTTTGGCAGCGATTACAGCCTTGAGTCTTCTTTGGTATGACGCCACAAGCTTTGCACACCTGTATTTGGGGAGATTCTACCATTCTTCTCCAGAGACCGTTAAGCTCTGTCAGGTTGGATGGGGAGCGTCGCAGCACAGCTATTTTCAGGTCTCTCCCGAGCTGTTAGATCGGGTTCAAGTCCGGGCTCTAGCTTGGCCACTCAAGGGCATTCAGAGACTTGTCCCGAAGCCACTCCTGCGTGGTCTTGGCTATGTGTTTAAGTCGTTGTCCTGTTGGAAGGTGAACTGAGGTCTGGAGCAGGTTTTAGTCAAGGATCTCTCTGTACCTGAATAGTCTCCCAGTCCCTGCCGCTGAAAAACATCCCCACAGCATGATGCTCCCACCACCATGCTTCACCGTATGTATGGTGCCAGGTTTCCTCCAGACGTGACGCTTGGCATTCAGGCCAAAGCGTTCAATCTTGGTTTCATCAGACCAGAGAATCTTGATTCTCATGGTCTGAGAGTCCTTTAGGTGCCATTTGGCCAACTCCAAGCTGGCTGTCATGTGTCTTTCACTGAGGAGTGGCTTCCGTCTGGCCATAAAGGCCTGATTGGCGCTGCAGAGATGGTTGTCCTTCTGGAATGTTCTCCCATCTCCACAGAGGAACTCAGGTCAGCTCTAGGAAGAGTCTTGGTGGTTCCAAACATCTTCCATTTAAGAATGATGGAGGCCACTGTGTTCTTGGGGACCTTCAATGTTACAGAAATGTTTTGGTACCCTTCCCCAGAACTGTGCCTCGACACAATCCTGTCTAGGAGCTCTACAGACAATTCCTTCGACCTCGTGTTGTGTTTTTTCTCTGACATGCACTGTCCACTGTGGGACCTTATATAAACACGTGTGTGCCTTTCCAAATCATATCCAAGCAATTGAATTCACCACAGGTGGACTCCAATCAAGTTGTAAAAACATCTCAAGGATGATCAATGGAAACAGGATGCACCTGAGCTCAATTTTGAGTCTCATAGCAAAGTTTCTGAATACTTATATAAACAAGGTATTTCTGTTTTTAATTTGTAATAAATTTGGAAACATTTCTAAAAACCTGTTTTCATTGTCATAATGGGGTATTGTTTGTGGATATTTGTTTATTTAATCCAACGTAGAATAAAGCTGTAACGTAACAAAATATGGGAAAAGGGAAGGGGTCTGAATACTTTCCGAATGCACTGTATGTCTTAACAATGGTCCTCCAGAAACGGCCCTCCATAAGTGGTTGATGCTTGGATTTAACTTCCTAAAAATTCAAAATGCATAGACAGTCATTTTTGTCAATCTCTCCATGTAACATGTCTGTATGCACCTTGGGCATTGAGCAAGTAGATTTAATTGGCCCATTTTCAAGACCTATGTATAAATTATTAGAGCAAAGGGCTACCTGGAGATACAACTCAGTGAGCGATACGTCTGTTACATTTACATTACATTTAAGTCATTTAGCAGACGCTCTTATCCAGAGCGACTTACAAATTGGTGCATTCACCTTATGACATCCAGTGGAACAGCCACTTTACAATAGTGCATCTAAATCTTTTAAGGGGGGGGGGGGGAGTCAGAAGGATTACTTTATCCTATCCTAGGTATTCCTTAAAGAGGTGGGGTTTCAGGTGTCTCCGGAAGGTGGTGATTGACTCCGCTGTCCTGGCGTCGTGAGGGAGTTTGTTCCACCATTGGGGGGCCAGAGCAGCGAACAGTTTTGACTGGGCTGAGCGGGAACTGTACTTCCTCAGTGGTAGGGAGGCGAGCAGGCCAGAGGTGGATGAATGCAGTGCCCTTGTTTGGGTGTAGGGCCTGATCAGAGCCTGAAGGTACTGAGGTGCCGTTCCCCTCACAGCTCCGTAGGCAAGCACCATGGTCTTGTAGCGGATGCGAGCTTCAACTGGAAGCCAGTGGAGAGAGCGGAGGAGCGGGGTGACGTGAGAGAACTTGGGAAGGTTGAACACCAGACGGGCTGCGGCGTTCTGGATGAGTTGTAGGGGTTTAATGGCACAGGCAGGGAGCCCAGCCAACAGCGAGTTGCAGTAATCCAGACGGGAGATGACAAGTGCCTGGATTAGGACCTGCGCCGCTTCCTGTGTGAGGCAGGGTCGTACTCTGCGGATGTTGTAGAGCATGAACCTACAGGAACGGGCCACCGCCTTGATGTTAGTTGAGAACGACAGGGTGTTGTCCAGGATCACGCCAAGGTTCTTAGCGCTCTGGGAGGAGGACACAATGGAGTTGTCAACCGTGATGGCGAGATCATGGAACGGGCAGTCCTTCCCCGGGAGGAAGAGCAGCTCCGTCTTGCCGAGGTTCAGCTTGAGGTGGTGATCCGTCATCCACACTGATATGTCTGCCAGACATGCAGAGATGCGATTCGCCACCTGGTCATCAGAAGGGGGAAAGGAGAAGATTAATTGTGTGTCGTCTGCATAGCAATGATAGGAGAGACCATGTGAGGTTATGACAGAGCCAAGTGACTTGGTGTATAGCGAGAATAGGAGAGGGCCTAGAACAGAGCCCTGGGGGACACCAGTGGTGAGAGCACGTGGTGAGGAGACAGATTCTCGCCACGCCACCTGGTAGGAGCGACCTGTCAGGTAGGACGCAATCCAAGCGTGGGCCGCGCCGGAGATGCCCAACTCGGAGAGGGTGGAGAGGAGGATCTGATGGTTCACAGTATCGAAGGCAGCCGATAGGTCTAGAAGGATGAGAGCAGAGGAGAGAGAGTTAGCTTTAGCAGTGCGGAGCGCCTCCGTGATACAGAGAAGAGCAGTCTCAGTTGAATGACTAGTCTTGAAACCTGACTGATTTGGATCAAGAAGGTCATTCTGAGAGGGAGAGCTGGCCAAGGACGGCACGTTCAAGAGTTTTGGAGAGAAAAGAAAGAAGGGATACTGGTCTGTAGTTGTTGACATCGGAGGGATCGAGTGTAGGTTTTTTCAGAAGGGGTGCAACTCTCGCTCTCTTGAAGACGGAAGGGACGTAGCCAGCGGTCAGGGATGAGTTGATGAGCGAGGTGAGGTAAGGGAGAAGGTCTCCGGAAATGGTCTGGAGAAGAGAGGAGGGGATAGGGTCAAGCGGGCAGGTTCTTGGGCGGCCGGCCGTCACAAGACTCGAGATTTCATCTGGAGAGAGAGGGGAGAAAGAGGTCAGAGCACAGGGTAGGGCAGTGTGAGCAGAACCAGCGGTGTCGTTTGACTTAGCAAACGAGGATCGGATGTCGTCGACCTTCTTTTCAAAATGGTTGACGAAGTCATCTGCAGAGAGGGAGGAGGGGGGGGGAGGGGGAGGAGGAGGTAACTGGCTAGATAATTGGTCTAAACTACACAATTGTCTTAGAACAAGGACAGCAAAGACAACTATGTAGCTAGCTAACACTACACTAATCAAATCGTTCCTTTGTAATGTAATAGTTTCTACAGTGCTGCTATTCGGTAGGAGTTGGCTAGCTAGCAGTGTTAGCAGTGTTAGCAGTGTTGACTAGCAGTGTTGACTAGGTAGGAGCACGGCAGCGCAGCGGACGAAAATAGCTGGCTAGCTAACCGAAATTACTCTAGACTCCACAGTTATCTTAGATACAAAGACAGTAAAGACAACTATGTAGCTAGCTAACACTACACTAATCAAGTCGTTCCGTTGAGTGTAATAGTTTCTACAGTGCTGCTATTCGGTGGCTAGCTGGCTAGCTAGCAGTGTTGATTACGTTGCGTTAAAAGAACGACAATAGCTGGCTAGCTAACCTAGAAAATCGCTCTAGACTACACAATTATCTTTGATACAAAGACGGCTATGTAGCTAGCTATGTAGCTAGCTACGATCAAACAAATCAAACCGTTGTACTGTAATGAAATGAAATTAAATGTGATACTACCTGTGGAGCGAAGCGGAATGCGACCGGGTTGTTGAATGCGGAAGTTCTATTCGGTAGACGTTGGCTAGCTGTTGGCTAGCTAGCAGTGTTTCCTACGTTAAGGACGACAAATAGCTGGCTAGCAAACCTCGGTAAATTAAGATAATCTCTCTAAAACTACACACTCTAAACTACACAATTATCTCGGATACGAAGACAGCAAAGACAACTATGTAGCTAGCTAACACTACACTAATCAAGTCGTTCCGTTGAGTGTAATAGTTTCTACAGTGCTGCTATTCGGTAGACGGTGGACGTTTGCTAGCTGGCTAGCTGCTGGGCAGATAGCAGTGTTGACTACGTTAGGACGACGAATTACGATAATTACGCAATTATCTTTGATACAAAGACGGCTATGTAGCTAGCTAAGAAGAAATTGCTGAGATCAGACAAATCAAACCGTTGTACTATAATGAAATGTAATGAAATGTAATGAAAAGTTATACTACCTGCGGAGCGAAGTGCGAATGCGACCGCTCGCTCCAACCCGGAAGTAATAGAACTAATGCATTAGTAAACCCACTACAATCATGCTGTAAAGTCAGCAAGCAGTTTAGCAGTTACACCGGCAGGCCCCGGTGTTAATACATTTGTAAAACCAAACGCTTTGTTAGGTGGAGTAGCACAGTGGAACCCAAAAACAGACTCAGACCAAGAAACAGGGATGAATGAACCAAGGTATTTATTGTAACACAGGGAGATATCGAGTGCAGATCCGGGGAAGCTCAGATGAGTGGTAGGAAACTAGATGTGGAGGCTGAGGTTGGAGTGAGCTGGGTTGGAACAGGGTAAACAGGTCCGTAGAGGAATCCAATGGAGTGGTGGTGTGGTGAATCCAGAACAGGGTAGCGAGATGTGGAACAGGAGCCAGAGTGGCAAAATGAGCAGAGACTATGATCTGGCAGAGTGGAAGTGGCAGGACTGAGTAGTTGTAGAGGTCTTGACTATGAAACGGGTTGCAGCTGGTGAGGATCCGCTCTGGCTCCAGCACACCTGTCTCCAACCACACAATCACAAACAAACAGAAAGCGAGGGGGAGGGAGAGAGAGTGTGTACTGGAGGGGTGGCTGCAGGTTAAGGAGACACCGGATGTCCATTAGGGGGTGTGGCAGGAGCAGATGTGACATGCTTACCTTGACTTGGAAGTTGAATAGCCTCAAATGTTCCCTATACCCATCATGAGGTTGCTAAAACATAGGTATACAGGTCGAGAAATTTGAGTAATCAAGGTGACAGCAGTTACACCGGTGGGCCCCGGTGGCAATAAATAAATAAAACCAAAAGCTTACCTTGACTGGAAGCGTGTTTCAATGAAACCATGTTTTATCGAAATGTACAGCTGTGTTTCATCCGCATAGCAGTGAAAGTTAACATTATGTTTCCGAATGACATCACCAAGAGGTAAAATATATAGTGAAAACAATAATGGTCCCAAAACGGAGCCTTGAGGAACACCGAAATGTACAGTTGATTTGTCAGAGGACAAACCATCCACAGAGACAAACTGATGTCTTTCTGACAGAAAATATCTAAACTAGGCCAGAATTGTCCATGTAGACCAATTTGGGTTTCCAATCTCTCCAAAAGAATGTGGTGATCGATGGTATCAAAAGCAGCATTAAGGTCTAGGAGCATGAGGACAGATGCAGAGCCTCGGTCTGACGCCATTAAAAGGTCATTTACCACCTTCACAAGTGCAGTCTTACTGCTATGATGGGGTCTAAAACCAGACTTAAGATTTGTAGCACAGGAAGCAGCTCTTTCAGTAGTTTAGTTGGAATAGGGTCCAGAAGGCAGCTTGAAGGTTTAGAGGCCATGAATATTTTTCATCAATGTGTCAAGAGATATAGTACTAAAACACTTGAGTGTCTCCCTTGATCCTAGGTCCTGGCAGAGTTGTGCAGATTCAGGACAACTGCGCTTTGGAGGAATATGCAGATTTAAGGAGGAGTCTGTAATTTGCTTTCTAATGATCAGGATCTTTTTCTCAAAGAAGTTCATGAATTTATCAATGCTGAAATTAAAGCCATCCTCTCTTGGGGAATGCTGCTTTTTAGTTAGCTTTGCGACAGTATCAAAAATATATTTTGGATTGTTCTCATTTTCCTCAATTAAGTTGTTAAAATAGGATGATCAAGCAGCAGTGAGGGCTCTTCGATACTGCACGGTACTGTCTTTCCAAGCTAGTCAAAATACTTCCAGTTTGGTGTAGCGCCATAGCCGTTCCAATTTTCTGGAAGCTTGCTTCAGAGCTCAGGTATTTTCTGTATACCAGGGAGCTAGTTTCTTATGACAAATGTTTTTAAGGGTGTGACTGCATCTAGGGCATTGTGCAAGGTTAAATTAGGTTCCTCAGTTAGGTGGTTAAGACATGTAGCTAGCTAGCTAGTTAAACAATGAACCTAGCACTGGAAACAACGTGTTCACAGATCACACCATCACGTAAAGTTAGCTAACGAGCCAGCCAACTAACGTTAGCTAGTTAAACAACAATGAACTTAGTGCCAAATCATGTCGTTACTACCCTGCATGAATCTGCTGGGAGCTAACCAACCAGGTTCAATGTTAGCTAGCTAACATTAGGCTATAACTAGCAAAGCAATTGGATATGAATAATAACGTCATACACTTAACGAAGTCATGACTTGTGACATATGTGACCCGTTTCAGGAAACTAGGCATATCAAAAATGTGTATAACTCCCATATAAATGAAGTAATTTCTCAGGAAATAACACTACCATAACGTACAGAACAATATATGCTGGGTATGCACATTCACTCTTTACCTTAACATGTGGTCACAGCGGATGTACTTATCAGAAGCCTGCTATATTTCTGCTAAATGGGGAAGTGCTGGGTCATACTGTGATAAACAGTCAGTTGTTACATAATGAAAGTGTGATCAAGATAGTCTCTCCAACCAATTAGTCCTGAGAAACAATCACCATTGTGGAGCATTGTTAGCACAAAACCTTATAAAAATGTATACAAGTACACTATTCCATATTGGCCCTCCAGCACAGTCCACATCCTGGGAAAAGCCAGAGATCTCATTTAAAGCTCTCCAAATAAGACCCAATCAATGTAATACCAACCATTTAAAGAGTTTACCATATCGTCTTCCTGGGAGACTTTGCTATTGTATTCCTCATACGGGTCTACCTACTGACTAAATTGTTATGTAACCCAATGTGTTTTTACAGTGCTCTAGTGCCCGTGTCGCTCATCAGCCTCGGAACACTGAAGGAATCAGGGTGAGTAGCGTCTTATGAAATCAAAGATTGGCCCATCAGGTAATTCCAGACCCTACAAATAGACTAAGGTGATTGGAAACACATTGCCTCCTAAGGAGAGGACCAGTTCCAATGTGCTCTTCATTTTAACCCCTACTTCCCCTTGCTGGCTGGCCAGAGAACCTTTAAGCTTAGCCGGGGTGGTCTAGCATTACCTCTATAGCGTAGAAACCCTGGTTTCATATACATTAGGTGCACACACAAAAGAATGCACATGCATTTGATTTATTATTTTGAATGACATTTCAGCATAACAAAAAACAAGAGTTCTTTGAAATAGAGAAACACAACAATACAAACAGTCTACAAATAATTGTATTGTAATTTCAGCACAAAGAACCACATGTGCAAATAACTAAATTCCTTGCTGTCAATCTTTATCTATTGGATTTATTAAATCTGATACAGATACAAGGCACATGCGGTGTTTGTGTATTTTCACCACTTGTATTTATTTTTGTATTTATTATGGAGCCCCATTAGTTCCTGCCAAGGCAGCAGATACTCTTCCTGGGGTCCAACCAAATTAAGGCAGTTAAAAACATTACAATACATTCACAACCCATTAAGTGTGTGCCCTCAGGCCCCTACTCTACTACCACATATCTACAACACAAAATCCGTATGTTATTGTATGTGTCTGTGCGTGTTGCTTCACAGTCCCCGCTGTTCCATAAGGTGTATTTTTATGTTTTTTTAAATCTGATTTTATTGTTTGCTTGAGTTACTTGATGTGGAATAGAGTTCCATGTAGTAATGGCTCTATGCAGTACTGTGCACCTCCCATAGTCTGTTCTGGACTTGGGGACTGAAGAGACGTTGCATGTCTTGTGGGGTATGCATGGGTAGTTCAAACATGCAGCTTGGTGCATTCAACATCTCAATACCTCTCACAAATACAAGTAGTGATGAAGTCCATCTCTCCTCCACTTTGAGTCAAGAGAAATTGACATGCATATTATTCATGTTAACTCTGTGTACATCTAAGGGCCAGCCGTGCTGCCCTGTTCTGAGCTAATTGCAATTTTCCCAAGTCCCTCTTTGTGGTACCTGGCCACAACTGAACAGTAGTCCAGGTGCAACAAAACTAGGGCCTGTTGGACCTGACTTGTTGATAGTGTTGTTAAAAAGGCAGAGCAGAGCTTTATTATGGACACACTTCTCCCTATCTTAGCTACTGTTGCATCAATATGTTTTGATCATGACAGTTTACAGTCCAGGGTTACTCCAAACAGTTTAGTCACCTCAAATTGCTAAATTTCCACATTATAAAATTTAGTGAATGATGATTTGTACCAAATACAATGCTTTTAGTTTTTGAAATATTTAGGACTAACTTACTCCTTGCCACCCTTTTTGAAGTGTTGCAGTTATTTCAGTCACTGTAGTAGCTGACGTGTATAGTGTTGTGTCATCTGCATACATAGACACACTGACTTTCCTCAAAGTCGTTAGTAAAGATTTTAAAAAGTAAGAGGCCTAGACAGCTGCCCTGGGGAATTCCTGATTATACCTGGATTATGTTGGAGAGGCTTCCATTATACAACACCCTCTGTGTTCTGTTAGACTCAATACCCTCTTAAGGATCACACCCTTTAAAATTTTTGGCTAAAATGACAAACTGCCTGTAGCTCAGTACCTGAAGCAAGGATATGCATATTCTTGATACTATTTGAAAGGAAACACATTGAAGTTTGTGGAAATGTGAAATTAATGTAGGAGAATATAACACATTAGATCTGGTAAAAGATAATACATACAAAAAACATGCATTTCCTATTTTTTTTCTCCCATTTTTGAAATGCAAGAGAAAGTCCATACATTGAGGTAGGATTCTGGGTGTAATGTACATGTTGTCCATAATATGGCAGCAGTGTGTGTGCAATATTACAGACTGATACAGTGAAGAATTACTTCACTACACAATATTTTGTATCAAGTCTGTCCAAATGTGCCAAATTGGTCAATTTACACATTTAAGTAGATAACATACTATGATAATAAAAATATAAGTTTACACACTCCCAGCAATGTCATACATGATGGATCATTAGCCTCCATACAGAAAATACACTAACCATCACACATTTAGATGGGGGGGGGGGGGGGGGTTGTTTGGAGACAGACAGCAGCAGGGTCAAACTGTAGAACCCAGTTCATACATTTGAATATAAATTGCAAAAACCATCAAGTGCTATTATGAAACTGGCTCTCATGAGGACCGCCACAGGAAAGGAAGACCCAGAGTTACCTCTGCTAAGATAAGTTAATCAGAGTTAACTGCATCTCAGATTGCAGCTGAAATAAATGCTTCAGAGTTCAAGTAACAGACACATGTCAGCATCAACTGTTCAGAGGAGACTGAGTGAATCAGGCCTTCATGGTCGAATTGCTGCAAAGAAACCACTACTGAAGGATACCAATAAGACTTACTTGGGCCAGGACACACGAGCAATGAACGTTAGACCGGTGGAAATCTGTCCTTTGGTCTGATGAGTCCAAATGTGAGATTTTGTTCCAACCGCTGTGTCTTTGTGAGATGCAGAGTATGTGAATGGATGATCTCTGCATGTGTGTTTCCCACCGTGAAGCATGGAGTAGGAGGTGTGATGGTGTTTTGCTGGTGACACTGGATAAAAAAATGAATTTGAGGCACACTTAACCAGCATCGCTACCACAGCATTCTGCCACAATATGCCATCCCATCTGGTTTGGGCTTACCAGGACTATCATTTGTTTTTAAACAGGACAATGACCCAACACACCTCCAGGCTATAATAGTCCAAATAAAGAAAACCCCTTGAATGAGTAGGTGTGTCCACTTTTGACTGGTACTGTACTTGGATGCATAGTGACAGCGTTTGTTGCTGGCATGTCATATCTAAGTTTGTTAATCTTTTCAATTAAAAAAATATTGAAATATCAGTGGGTTTTGTGATGAATGAGCCATCTGATTCAATGAATTATGGAGTTGAGTTATCATTTTTGGCCCAAAATGTATTGTGCCAACTGGGTGCATCCTGCTTTGACTGTTAGCCAGCAGAGCGCATCCAAAGGAACTGACCCTGCCAACTATAAATGCAGACGTCTTTTTCCTGAAAGCCATATGCACATACCAACGTCCCCATTCCACTCCAACGCATGCATGCACGTACTCACACACATTGGTAGTTCAAGTTATAGCTTTTTCCACAATTGTTAAATAATTTACTTCTATCAACATGGTATCCTATATTAGAGGAGGCTGGTGGGAGGAGCTATAGGATGACATGCTCTTTGTAATTGCTGGAATGGTATAAGTGGAATGGTATCAAACACATGGAAACTTGTATGACTCTGTTCCATTGATTCCATTCCAGCCATTACAATGAACACCAGCCTCCTCTGTCCTATACACAGCACTTCGGGCCATTAACAAAAATGTAATGTAATTTGGCCATAGGCAAAGGAGAAAAAAGTTTGATAGACTTTTGCAACGCTGTCATCAAGGCAAATGGTGGATATTTGAAGAATCTCAAATTTAAAATATATTTTGATTTGTTTAACTTTTTTGGTTACTACATTATTCCATATGTGCTATTTCATAGTTTTGATGTCTTCACTATTATTCTACAATGTAGAAAACAGTAAAAATAAAGAAAAACCCTTGAATGAGTAGGTGTTCAAAAACTTTTGACCGGTAGTGTGTCATATCAAGCCTCCATAAAAGGGGTGATTAACATCACATCCAGAATGAGAACATCTGATTCGCAAAAGGCAAATAAGAGAGTGAAATCATTGTGGAAGATAAAGGGAAAGCATCAGAGCAAATTGAGAATAGCATGACATGGTCAGTGTTAATGGCCTTCATTTTTACATCTTCGTGAACGTTTAGGACAAACATAGGATGTGATACAACAGTATACAACATTTCTTCTGACAGACAAGCACTGTCTACAGTTAATTGAATTCATGAACGGTCTAGAATTAGACGTGCAACACTGTCATAGTATTTTGTTACCAGCAAAGTACAACCACAAGCTAAAATCAATATCATAACACTGTACAACATCAAGTTCCGTGTCTATATTATGTCATATTTAGGGCTCTCATCTTCCCACAATCGTCTTATGACCTCCCTAAGGCCCAGACCCAGACAGTGTGAGGTGTCTTCCACTGCTGTGTCACCCCAGGGCCACAGAGGGTGTTTACCACCATGGTTTGTATAAATACCCCATTAAAATGATCTAATTCCTGAATGTTCATTGTGCAGGGGAAGCTAGAAATGATCAATGAGCTGATTAGGCTACCCCTTGGATATTGAATGGTTGATGAGCCAAGCTTTGGTTTCCGGCTTATGCACTTTTATGGACCGACAAGACTTGAAATGTGCCATCATCCTCCATGTCTAAAATAATTCACCAATGTGTTTAAACATCTAGAAATATGTAGGCTGTAGTGGTTATGGTGGTCCTCTAGGTACACCCTTCCCTGTTACCAAGAAGACTTTTCAGTTCAACTTACTGTCAAATTATCCTCTCTCCCATCGTCTGCTTGACAGCCACATTTTCCACATTGCAAACGGCCTGAAAAGCTTAGTGGAAAGACCAACAGCTAAATCCATGACTGTTACGAATCCCTTTGGCTCTTCATTCTAGGGGGGATGGCAACGAGACCGTAACATAACTCATGCAAAGTATAGTGAAAAAGTGAGAACGAAAAACCACAGACAACTAAATTACTGTCAAACACTCATGGTTTATTTGGTAAACACACAGTAAAGGGGGGGGGGGGGGGGGCAGGAAAAGGGGCTGAGCTGGACCCAAGGAAAGAAACAAATATCCCAAAACTAGACTAGCCGACTTCAATACAGCTAACTAACTCAACAAAAATACAGAGGGTGGTCCACCCAGTTCTAACTAGTGTATTTAGACAAAGTTTACCTACGGGTAGTGTATGCCCATGGGCAACTTGTCCCACCATCAAACAAACAGTCAAACACCATAACAAAACAATACTCACAGGATACCAGACACAGTGACATGTAGTTACAAAAACAAAAGAATGACAGAGAGATTGAGCTACACAGAGAACAACTGAATGGGTTTTTAAACCAAGGGGATGTGATTGGGTAATGGAAACAGGAGGAGGTGTGTCTTCTGATTGATGACTGATTGGTGACTGATAATTGCCACCTGTGAGGGGAGAAGTGCCTTGTAACTTAAGATTTATGCCTTGTATATTTTAAAAAGTTATTAAACAATATTTGCGTTTTGTATTCACTTGTCATGACCATTTTTTGATTTTAGTTAGCTAATCTCAACAATAGTCCTGCTTCCCCATTGCTAAATCATCTTTTTGGAGTCAGATATTCAGTTTTAATCAACTTTGTTCATAGTCTTATCACAGGTCACATGTGAGGTGTATATATAATATGCATACAGTATATACAATTTTACTTCATTGCAATAATAATAATATAATATATGTCATTTAGCCGACGCCTTTATCCAAGGTGACTTAGTCATGTGTGCATACATTTTACGTATAGGTGGTCCTGGAAATCGAATCTACTATCTTGGCATTGCAACCGCCATGCTCTACCAACTGAGCTACAGCGGATCTCTAGGATTTAAGTTAAAGGAAGTTTAACCATGTTGTACTTTTATGCCGTTGCATGTACAGTATCATATACCTTGTTTTTGATGTATGAACTATTACATACAGGGTCTGCATTCAGGTAATGAATTTGCGCTGATCCTTACACTAACTCTCTCATAACAGTCTGTGGACACAATGCAGAAGATACAGCTCTTCTACCACTGGTGGTACTGAAACCACTTCCAAATAAGGTCATTTTACCCTTCTAATTCAACAGCCAAAGAAAACACACAAAAAACTGCACATGAAAAAATGGCATTTCCTGTTAGTCCCAGTCTTCCTGTTTTGGAATCCATTGTTTTGACTGCCTCCCAATTCCGTTTATTGACCCTGGTGGTGAGCATGTTAAACAATACCACAGAAACCCAAACTGACATCATCCACCCCTCCACGGGTCTCAGACTGAGGAAAAGCTCCCTTCCTCCCTTTTTCATTAAACCTCAAAGTTACTGTTGCACACTGCGGTTGTGTGTTCAAGGCCAGGATGAAACATAACCATGTCAGCAGTAGTAGAATAGCCCATTCCCTCACTGCTATCGCAATTAGTCTAGAGACTGACCTCAACTGCCCCCATTCCCTAAAGTTAGTAAGAGGGGGAGAGCCATTGTCTGTGAATTTACTGCTATATATTAACCACCAGGGATTACGAGGAGGTTGTCTGTTTTCTTAGCGCCCAAGCCAAAACTCTGGGAGAGCTATCATTGCTATGGAGACTGGAATACATACACACACACACAACATTTTGTTAATAATTTTTAAGGCGCACAATGGATGAGTTATATGATATATTGTATTACTGGAGTTCACCTGCAATTTCTTGATTTGGCCCAAAAAAGACAAAAAACATTGTTCCAATAGCCAATAAAGCAAATGTAATGATAATTGAGAGATTTGTGGAAATGAGGAAGTCATGGCCATGTATAGGATGTAACATTGAGTATGTTGGTAGATGGGTATGAAGTTCATCTAAATCAGTCTGAGATTTTACACAAAAAAAATCTACTTGATCATTAGACAAATCAATCTGTTTAATCACTATCATTTATTTTAAACTATTGTGGTAATACAATCTAGATTTTACATTTCTCTCTGGGCACATTCCGCAAACTATGAACAAACTTTTTGCTCAGAAACCTTTCAGCCACAAAATAACACACAGATAGTGGTAATCAGCTGGTATTACTGTAGGGTTGTTTACATCACACAATGCATGCTAAACCAGATGTCTGTGCACTTTGCTAGATAATCCCAAAATAAATGGACTCCATTGAAGCTCTCGTCCAACACTATGACTCTAGATTCAGTCAAGATGTTGTCAGATAGTTGAAGCAGGGCCATTCCCCTCAGCTCTTTCCTTAATGTCAGCCATCTGAAACCTTTTGTCGGGCTAGTCAAGCTACCTTCCAGTCAGGCCTTGTTACCTCTCCAACCCCCAAGGTGAAAGCTAGCAAAGGAAAAAAAGACTATCTATGTGAAATGCACTGGAAAAAAAGTCAGCTGATTTACAGTTGACTATAATATTCAAAGGTTGTTTAATGGAATTTCAGTGCTGCTCATTTTCCTCTGTTCTTTAGTGAGATGCAACCAGATCACAGGCATTGGATGCATTGTGTTAAATTAATGAACTACACTGAGTGTACTAAACATTAGGAACACCTTCCTAATATTGAGTTGCAGCTAGGGCTGAAGTCCCTTGCTATTATTCTATATTATTTTATAGTAAGAAGAATATTATTGAACTCAGCTGAATAAAATAGAAAGGATACTTTTACCATTGTAAAGAGAGTGTGCATATGAAGTGGCTATGTTGAGCGTAAAAGGGATCATTTGAAAAGGGTCCTATATTCTAGATTTAGAGTTATTTGGCAACTTTAGTTACGAATGTTACAAACCGTGGAATGTCTTAGAAATCAAAACATAAATGGGCTGCATGGTGCAACTATATGCTGTTGATTTGAAAAAATTGCAAAAAAAAGCTTGCACTATTCCTTGCCTCAGGCTACACAGCTGTCCTCTCATCAAGTGATCATATTTTCACCCATCAGCCTGTTCTCAATTTTATCTTTACTAATACAGTACCAATCAAAAGATTGGACACACCTACTCATTCAAGGGTTTTTCTTTATTTGGACTATTTTCTACATTGTAGAATAATAGTGAAGACATAAACTATGAAATAACACATACAGAATCATGTAGTAACCAAAAAAGTGTTAAACAAATCAAAATATATTTTATATTTGAGATTCTTCAACATAGCCACCCTTTGCTTTGATGACAGCTTCGCACACTTGGCATTCTCTCAACCAGCTTCATGGGGTAGTCACCTGTAATGCATTTCAATTAACAAGTGTGCCTTATTAAAAGTTAATTTAATGCGTTTGAGCCAATCATTTGTGTTGTGACAAGGTAGGGGTAGTGCACAGAAGATAGCCCTATTTAGTAAAAGACCAAGTCCCTATTCTGGCTAGAACAGCTCAAATATGCAAAGAGAAATGGCAGTCCATCAATACTTTAAGACATGAAGGTCTGTCAATCAGGAAAATGTCAAGAACTTTGAAAGTCTCTTCAAGTGCAGTGGCAAGAACCATCAAAAAAACAAAAACAAAACCATGAAACTGGCTATCACAAGGACCGCCACAGGAAAGGAAGACCCAGAGTTACCTCTACTGCAGAGGATAATTTCATTAGAATAACTGCACCTTAGATTGCAGCCCAAAAAAATGCTTCACAGTAACAGACATATCTCACCGTCAACTGTTCAAAGGAGACTACGTGAATCAGGACTTCATGGTCGAATTGCAGCAAAGAAACCACTACTAAAGGACACCAATAATAAGAAGAGACTTGCTTGGGCCAAGAAACACAAGCAATGGACATTAGACCGGTGTAAATCTTTTGGTCTGATGTGTCCAAATTTGAGAGTTTGAGTTCCAACAGCCGTGTCTACGTGAGTCGCAGAGTAGGTGAATGGATGATCGGTGTGGTTTCCACCGTGAAGCATGGAGGAGGAGGTGTGATTCACCACCACATCAGTCACTGGCTTCATCAATAAGTGCATCGATGACGTCGTCCCGACATTGACCGTATGTACATACCCCAACCAGAAGCCATGGATTACAGGCAACATCCACACTGAGCTAAAGGGTGGAGCTGCTGCTTTCAACAAGCGGGACTCTAACCCGGAAGCTTTTAAGAAATCCCGCTATACCCTCCGATGAACCATCAAACAGGCAAAGCATCAATACAGGACTAAGACTGAATCGTACTACACCGGCTCCGACGCTCGTCGGATGTGGCAGGGCTTGCTAACTATTACAGACTACAAAGGGAAGCACAGCCACGAGCTGCCTGGTGACACGAACCTACAAGACGAGTTAAATTACTTCTATGCTCGCTTCGAGGCAAGTAAGACTGAGACATGCATGAGAGCACCAGCTGTTCCGGACGACTGTGTGATCACGCTCTCCATAGCCTATGTGAGTAAGACCTTTAACTTCTTATGGCTGGGGGCAGTATTGAGTAGCTTGGATAAGTAAGGTGCCCAGAGTAAACTGCCTGCTACTCAGGCCCAGAAGCTAAGATATGCACATTAGTATATTTGGATAGAAAACACTCTGAAGTTTCTAAAAATGTTTGAATGGTGTCTGTGAGTATAACAGAACTCATATGGTAGGTAAAAACCTGAGAAAAAATCCAACCAGGAAGTGGGAAATCTGAGGTTTGTAGGTTTGCCTATCCAATATACAGTGTCTATGGGGTCATATTGCACTTCCTAAGGCTTCCACTAGATGTCAACAGTCTTTAGAACCTTGTTTCAGTATTCTACTTTCTGAAGAAAAATAAGTACCAACATGTTTCAAGCAGACCACCGTAGTCCCTGCCTAAATGACTACATACCCGTAGCACTCACGTCTGTAGCCATGAAGTGCTTTGAAAGGCTGGTCATGGCTCACATTAACACCATTATCCCAGAAACCCTAGACCCACTCCAATTTGCAAACCACCCCAACAGATCCACAGATGAAGCAATCTCTATTGCACTCAACACTGCCCTTTCCCATCTGGACAAAGGGAACACCTATGTGAGAATGCTTTTCATTGACTACAGCTCAGCGTTCAACACCATAGTGCCCTAAAAGCTCATCACTAAGCTAAGGACCCTGAAACCGAACACCTCTCTCTGCAACTGGATCCTGGACTTTCTGACGGGCCGCCCCCAGGTGGTAAGGGTAGGGAACAACACATACGCCATGCTGATCCTCAACCTGGGTGCCCCTCGGGTGCGAGCTCAGTCCCCTCCTGTACTCCCTGTTCACTCATGACTGCATGGCAAGGCACAACTCCATCACCATCAAGTTTGCCGATGACACAACAGCGGTAGGCCTGATCACCGACAATGATGAGACAGCCTATAGGGAAGAGGTCAGAGACCTGGCCATGTGTTGCCAGGACAACAACCTCTCCCTCAACGTGATCAAGACAAAGGAGATGATTGTGGACTACAGGAAAAGGAGGACCGAGCACGCCTCCCAATTTATTCAACAGGGCTGTAGTGGAACAGGTTAAGAGCTTCATGTTCCTTGGTGTCCACATCATGGTCCAAACACACTAAGACAGTCGTGAAGAGGGCACGACAAAGCCTATTCCCCCTCAGGAGATAAAAAATATTTGGCATGGGTCCTCAGATCCTCAAAAGGTTCTACAGCTACACCATCAAGAGCTTCCTGACTAGTTGCATCACTGCCTGGAATGGCAACTGCTCGGCCTCTGACCGCAAGGCACTACAGAAGGTAGTGCGTACGGCCCAGTACATCACTGGGGCCAAGCTTCCAGCCATCCAGGACCTCTATACGAGGCGGTGTCAGAGGAAGTCCCTAAAAATTGTCAAAGACTCCAGCCACCCTAGTCATAGACTGTTCTCTCTGCTACTGCACGCCAAGCAATACTTATTTTTCTTAACTTCTTAAAGCATTATTGGTTAAGGGCTTGAAAGTAAGCATTTCACTGTAAGGTCTACACCTGTTATTTTCGGCGCATGTGACAAATACAATTTGATTTGATGTTGTGGGGTTGCTTTGCTGTTGACCCTGTCTGTGATTTATGGCTCTTCTAAATTCAACGTCATTTCCAGTCACAACTTGTTTAGGTGCTGCTGTGCGTTTTGTTGCTAACCTTACTTTGCTACCTGACAACTTGACAATTTTTACTTTTTAATTACCGTTTATATTTTTAGTTTTTTCCCCTCGCTCTACATTTTTTCATTCAACTTTTTCACTCCGGACGCTTTATCTGGACGTGGTTTGTCAGGACCTCCACCAGCCGAAGCTAAGTAGTAACATTAACATGATGCCTTCTAATTGCAGTCGCTGTACTCATAATATACAGGAGAATGATCGCCTTACGGCAAGGATAGCTGTGCTGCAGCCTAGCTTCAGACGCAATCGTTAGGCACGGGTAATTTCAGTGTAGGAAAGGGTGAAACAGCGTCTGTGCCACCAGTAAGTACAGATAGTAGTATAAATCCCCTCGGACGGTCCCCGCAGCTGGACAACTTTCTCATGGCTTCTGGAGGGAAATGCTGTAGGAATGCTCAACCGGTGTCGCTCATTCAGCCGACAGAAACTTTCAACCGGTTCTCCCCATTAAGCAGCGAGTCGGAGTCAGAGGCCGAGCCTTCTCTGGTCCCTACTCCTCCCGTTACGGGGTCTGAGACGCCGAAGGCTCCCACCATTAGCTCTGACAAATTGAAAACCCTAGTCATTGGCGACTCCATTGCCCGCAGTATTAGACTTAAAACGAATCATCCAGCGATCATACACTGTTTACTAGGGGGCAGGGTTACCGATGTTAAGGCTAATCTGAAGATGGTGCTGGCTAAAGCTAAAACTGGCGAGTGTAGAGAGTATAGGGATATTGTTATCCACGTCGGCACCAACGATGTTAGGATGAAACAGTCAGAGGTCACCAAGCGAAACATAGCTTCAGAGTGTAAATCAGCTAGAAAGATGTGTCGGCATCGAGTAATTGACTCTGGCCCCCTCCCAGTTAGGGGGAGTGATGAGCTCTACAGCAGTCTCACAACTCAATCGCTGGTTGAAAACTGTTTTCTGCCCCTCCCAAAAGATAGAATTTGTAGATAATTGCCCCACAAAGAGGACCAAGCCTGGCCTATTGAGGAGTGACGGACTCCATCCTAGCTGGAGGGGTGCTCTCATCTTATCTACGAACATAGACAGTGCTCTAAATCCCCTAGCTCCACAATGAAATAGGGTGCAGGCCAGGCAGCAGGCTGTAAGCCAGCCTGCCAGCTTAGTGGAGTCTGCCACTAGCATAGTCAGTGTAGTCAGCTCAGCTATCCCCATTGAGACTGTGCCTGTGCCTCGACCTAGGTCGGGCAAAACTAAACATGGCGGTGTTCGCCTTAGCAATCTCACTAGAATAAAGACCTGCTCCATTCCTGCCATTATTGAAAGAGATTGTGATACCTCACATCTCAAAATAAGGCTACTTAATGTTAGATCCCTCACTTCCAAGGCAGTTATAGTCAATTAACTAATCACTGATCATAATCTTGATGTGATTGGCCTGACTGAAACATGGCTTAAGCCTGATGAATTTACTCTGTTAAATGAGGCCTCACCTCCTGGTTACACTAGTGACCATATCCCCCGCACATCCCGCCAAGGCGGAGGTGTTACTAACATATATACAATAGCAAATTTCAATTTACAAAAAAAAACACAGTTTTCATCTTTTGAGCTTCTAGTCATGAAATCTATGCAGCCTACTCAATCACTGTTTATAGCTACAGTTTACAGGCCTCCTGGGCCATATACAGCATTCCTCACTGAGATCCCTGAATTTCTATCGGACCTTGTAGTCATGGCAGATAATATTCTAATTTTTGGTGACTTTAATATTCACATGGAAAAGTCAACAGACCCACTCCAAAAGGTTTTCGGAGCCATCATCGACTCAGTGGCTTTTGTCCAACATGTCTCTGGACCTACTCACTGCCACAGTCATACTCTGGACCTAGTCCCGTGGAATAACTGTTGTGGATCTTCATGTTTTTCCTCATAATCCTGGACTATCGGACCACCATTCTATTACGTTTGCAATTGCAACAAATAATCTGCTTAGACCCCAACCAAGGAACATCAAAAGTCGCGCTATAAATTCCCGGAAAATCCAAAGATTCCTAGATGCCCTTCCAGACTCCCTCCGCTTACCCAAGGACGTCAGAGTACAAAAATCAGTTAACCACCTAACTGAGGAACTCAATTTAACCTTGGGCAATACTCTAGATGCAGTCGCACTCCTAAAAACTAAAAACATTTGTCATAAGAAACTAGCTCCCTGGTATACAGAAAATACCCGAGCTCTGAAGCAAGCTTCCAGAAGATTGGAACGGAAATGGCGCCACACCAAACTGGAAGTCTTCCGACTAGCTTGGAAAGACAGTACCGTGCAGTATCGAAAAGCCCTCACTGCTGCTCGATCATCCTATTTTTCCAACTTAATTGAGGAAAATAAGAACAATCCAAAATATATTTTTGATACTAAACTAAAAAGGAGCATTTCCCAACAGAGGATGGCTTTCACTTCAGCAGTGATAAATTCATGAACGTCTTTGAGGAAAAGATCATGATCATTAGAAAGCAAATTACGGACTCCTCTTTAAATCTGCATATTCCTCCAAAGCTCAGTTGTCCTGAGTTTGCACAACTCTGCCAGGACCTAGGATCAAGGGAGACACTCAAGTGTTTTAGTACTATATCTCTTGACACAATGATGAAAATAATCATGGCCTCTAAACCTTCAAACTGCATACTGGCCCTGCATATTCCTATTCCAACTAAACTACTGAAAGAGCTGCTTCCTGTGCTTGGCTCTCCTATGTTGAACATAAACAATGGCTCTCTAGCCACCGGATGTGTACCAAACTCACTAAAAGTTGCAGTAATAAAGCCTCTCATAAAAAAGCCAAAACTTGACATAGAAAATATTAAAAACTATCGGCCTATATCGAATCTCCCATTCCTCTCAAGAAATGTAGAAAAAGCTGTTGTGCAGCAACTCACTGCCTTCCTGAAAACAAACAATGTATATGAAATGCTTCAGTCTGGTTTTAGACCCCATCATAGCACTGAGACTCCACTTGTGAAGGTGGTAAATGACCTTTTAATGGTGTGAGACCGAGGCTCTGCATCTGTCCTCGTGCTCCTAGACCTTAGTGCTGCTTTTGATACCATCAATCACCACATTCTTTTGGAGAGATTGGAAACCCAAATTGGTCTACACGGACAAGTTCTAGCCTGGTTTAGATCTTATCTGTCCGAAAGATATCAGTTTGTCTCTGTAGATGGTTTTTCCCCTGACAAATCAACTGTAAATTTCGGTGTAACTCAAGGTTCCGTTTTGGGACCTCTATTGTTGTCACTATATATTTTACCTCTTGGTGATGTCATTCGGAAACATATTGTTAACTTTCACTGCTATGCGGATGACACACAGCTGTACATTTCGATAAAACATGGTGAAGCCCCAAAATTGCCCTCGCTAGAAGCCTGTGTTTCAGACATAAGGAAGTGGATGGCTGCAAATTTTCTAATTTTAAACTCAAAACAGAGATGCTTGTTCTAGGTCCCAAGAAACAAAGAGATCCTCTGTTGAATTTGACAATGAATCTTGATGGTTGTACAGTCGTCTCAAATAAAACTGTGAAGGACCTTGGCCTGATCTCTCTTTTGATGAACATATCAAGACTGTTTCAAGGACAGCTTTTTTCCATCTATGTAACATTGCAAAAATCAGAAACTTTCTGCCAGAAATTATGCAGAAAAATTCATCCATGCTTTTGTCACTTCTAGGTTGGACTACTGCAATGCTCTACTTTCAATGCTCTACGGATAAAGCACTAAATAAACTTCAGTTAGTGCTAAACACGGCTGCTAGAATCTTGACTAGAACCCCAAATAATTATCATATTACTCCAGTGCTAGCCTCCCTACACTGGCTTCCTGTTTTACTGCTAACCTACAAAGCATTACATGGGCTTGCTCCTACCTATCTTTCTGATTTGGTCCTGCTGTACATACCTACACGTACGCTACGATCACAAGACGCAGGCCTCCTAACTGCCTAGAATTTCTAAGCAAACAGCTGGAGGCAGAGCTTTCTCCTATAGAGCTCCATTTTTATGGAATGGTCTGCCTACCCATGTGAGAGACGCAGACTCGGTCTCATCCTTTAAGTCTTTATTGAAGACTCATCTCTTCAGTAGGTCCAATAACTGAGTGTAGTCTGGCCCAGGAGTGTGAAGGTGAACGGAAAGGCACTGGAGCAACAAACCGCCCTTGCTGTCTCTGCCTGGCCGGTTCCCCTTTCTCCACTGGGATTCTCTGCCTCTAACCCTATTACAGAGGCTGAGTCACTGGCTTACTGGTGCTCTTCCATGCCATCCCTAGGAGGGGTGCGTCACTTGAATGGGTTGAGTCACTGACGTGATCTTCCTGTCTGGGTTGGCGCCCCCCTTGGGTTGTGCCGTGTTGGAGATCTTTGTGGGCTATACTCAGCCTTGTCTCAGGATGGTAAGTTGGTGG
Source organism: Salvelinus alpinus (assembly GCF_045679555.1). Classification (NCBI taxonomy): domain Eukaryota; kingdom Metazoa; phylum Chordata; class Actinopteri; order Salmoniformes; family Salmonidae; genus Salvelinus; species Salvelinus alpinus. The sequence goes on along the minus strand of NC_092109.1, from coordinate 20,381,063 downwards.
TTGAAGGTATCCCTCTAGTGGTGTGGGGGCTGTGCTTTGGCAAAGTGGGTGGGGTTATATCCTGCCTGTTTGGCCCTGTCCGGGGGTATCGTTGGTTGGGGCCACAGTGTCTCCTGACCCCTCCTGTCTCAGCCTCCAGTATTTATGCTGCAGTAGTTTGTGTGTCGGGGGGCTAGGGTCAGTCTGTTATATCTGGAGTATTTGTCCTGTCTTATCTGGTGTCCTGTGTTATATCTGGAGTATTTGTCCTGTCTTATCTGGTGTCCTGTGTGAATTTAATTATGCTCTCTCTAATTCTCTTTCTTTCTCGGAGGACCTGAGCCCTAGGACCATACCTCAGGACTACCTGGCTTGATGACTCCTTGCTGTCCCCAGTCCACCTGGACGTGCTGCTGCTCCAGTTTCAACTGTTCTGCCTGCGGCTATGGAATCCTGACCTGTTCACCGGACGTGCTACCTGTCCTAGACCTGCTGTTTTCAACTCTCTAGAGACAGCAGGAGAGGTAGAGATACTCTTCATGATCGGCTATAAAAAGCCAACTGAAATTTACTCCTGAGGTGCTGACCTGTTGCACCCTCGAAATCCACTGTGATTATTATTATTTGACCCTGCTGGTCATCTATGAACATTTCAACATCTTGGCCATGTTCTGTTATAATCTCCACACGGCACAGCCAGAAGAGGACTGGCCACCCCTCATAGCCTGGTTCCTCTCTAGGTTTCTTCCTAGGTTCTGGCCTTTCTAGGGAGTTTTTCCTAGCCACCGTGCTTCTACACCTGCATTGCTTGCTGTTTGGGGTTTTAGGCTGGGTTTCTGTACAGCACTTTGAGATATCAGCTGATGTAAGAAGGGCTTTATAAATAAATTTGATTTGATTTATTTTGAATTCAAGGCACACTTAACCAGAATGGCTACCATAGCATTCTGCAGTGATACGCCATCCCATCTGGTTTGTGCTTAGTGGGACCATCATTTCTTTTTCAACAAGACAATGAACAACACACCTCCAGGCTATAATAGTCCAAATAAAGAAAGGTCTATTTGTCCAAGAAGGAGAGTGATGGAGTGCTGCATCAGAGGACCTGGCCTCCACAAACACCCGAACTCAACCCAAATGAGATGGTTTGGGATGAGTTGGACCGTAGAGTGAAGGAAAAGCAGCCAACAAGTGATCAGCATATGTGGGAACTCCTTCAAGACTGTTGGAAAAGCATTCCAGGTGAAGCTGGTTGAGAGAATGCCAAGAGTGTATAAAGCTGTCATCCAGGCAAAGGGTGGCTACTTAGAATTATCTAAAATATAAAATATATTTTGATTTGTTTAACACTTTTTTGGTTACTACATGATTCCGTATGTGTTATAGTTATAGTCATAGTTTTGATGTCTTCACTATTATTCTACAATGTATAAAATAGTCAAAATAAAGAAAGAACCTTGAATGAGTAGGTGTGTCCAAACTTTTGAATGGTACCGTATGTAAAATTAGTTTCAAATGGCAGGGGCAGGGGATAAAAAGACATGTCATCTGTATCCACTGAAATGGAGGAGGCATGCCTTCCCGCCAGTTAGTTTTTCATTGATGCTGGGTAGGCTACCTCGGTTTTATAGGGAGGGAAGGGGCATAATATAAAAACACTTATTTCTGCGCGTCAGGTGATATTACGTCTAAACTCTGTATCCCATGGGCCCTCCAACCCTGTTCCTGCAGATACCCAGTGCTTCATTTTGGAAACAAGGTTACATTTGTTCGGAAACATTGATAGTAAGATGTTTTCGCTATGAAACATACTTCACTAAACTGTTGCCAGCCCCTCTCCGCGCTCGAGAAAGGAATAAAGGAGAGAGATGAGGAGAGGAAACACATGGTGGTGAGATATAGAGTGCATTCGGAAAGTATTCAGCCCTTGACTTTTTACAGCCTTCTTCTAAAATAGATTTTTTTTTTTTATTCCCTTATCAATCTACACACAATGCACCATAATCACAATACAAATTTATATTTTTTTTGTTGTTGAAATATTACATGTAAATAAGTATTAAGACCCTTTACTCAGTACTTTGTTGAATCACCTCTGGCAGCATTACAGCCTCGAGTCTTCTTGGGTGTGACGCTACAAGCATGGCACACCTGTATTTGGGGAGTTTCTCCTATTTTGCTCATCAGACACTCTTAACCTCTGTCAGGTTGGATAGGGAGCGTTGCTGCACAGCTATTTTCAGGTCTCTCCAGAGATGTTCGATCGCGTTCAAGTTCTTGCTCTGGATGGGCCACTCAAGGACATTCAGAGACTTGTCCCCAAGCCACTCCTGTGTTTTCTTGGCTGTGTGCTCAGGGCCGTTGTCCTGTTGGAAGGTGAACCTTTGCCCCAGTCTGAGGTCCTGAGCGCTCTGTAGTAGGTTTTCATCAAGAATCTCTCTGTACTTTGCTCCGTTCATATTTGCCTCTATCCTGACTCGTCTCCCAGTCCTTGCCGCTGAAAAACATCCGCATAGCATGATGCTGCACCTACCATGCTTCACCGTAGGGATGGTGCCAGGTTTCCTTCAGACGTGACGCTTGGCATTCAGGCCAAAGAGTTCAATCTTGGTTTCATCAGACCAGAGACTCTTGTTTCATGTGACTTTTACTGAGGAGTGGCTTCTGTCTGGCCACTCATCCATAAAGGCCTGATTGGTGGAGTGCTGCAGAGATAGTTGTCCTTCTGGAAGGTTATCCCATCTCCACAGAAGAACTCTGGAGCTCTGTCAGAGTGACCATCAGGTTCTTCGTCACCTCCCTGACAAAGGCCCTTCACCCCCGATTGCTCAGTTTGGCCGGGCCGCCAGCTCTAGGAAGAGTCTTGATGGTTCCAAACTTCTTCAATTTAAGAATGATGGAGGCCACTGTGTTCTTGGGGACTTTCAATGCTGCAGAAATGTTTTGGTACACTTCCCCAGATCTGTGTCTCAACACAATCCTGTCTCTGAGCGCTACGGACAATTCCTTCGACCTCATGGCTTGGTTTTTGCTCTGACATGCACTGTCAACTGTGGGACCTTATATAGACAGGTGTGTGACTTTCCAAATCATGTCCAATCAATTGAATTTACCACAGGTGGACTCCAATCAAGGTGTAGGATGATCATTGGAAACAGGATGCATCTGAGCTCAATTTCGAGTCTCATACCAAGGGGTCTGAATACTTAAGTAAATAATATATTTTTTATGTATTGTTTTTATGTGCAAAAATGTCATAAAAAACAGTTTATTTTGTCATTATGGAGTATTGTTTGTATTTAATCAATTTTAGAATAAGGCTGTAACGTAATGAAATGTGTAAAAAGTCAAGGGGTCCTAATACTTTCCGAATGCCCTGTATAGCTAAAGGTAATGTGTCACCCAATTAATTATGAAAATATAAAAAATGTCCTATTACTAGGCTTTCAAAATAAAATACAAATTCACTAATTGCAGGCTGACTATAATCTGCCCAGCCCAATCAATGAACCAACAGCATCGCTGTAACGCTCGTCTTCCTCCTCGTCTGAAGAGGAGCAAGGATCGGACCAAAACGCAGCGTGGGTTGAATACATAATAATTTTAAGAATAATAACGAATACGAAAAAAACACTTGAACAAACTACAAAATAATAAACGACGTTAACAGACCTGAACTTGAGAACACATAAAACATGAACGCACGAACAGGCTGGAACAAACGAACGAACGAACGAACGAAACGAAACAGTACCGTGTGGTGAAACAAACACAGGCACAGCAACAATCACCCACAAACAAACAGTGAGAACAGCCTACCTTAATATGGTTCTCAATCAGAGGAAACGTAAAACACCTGCCCCTGATTGAGAACCATATCAGGCTAGTTGACAATGAACCCAACATAGAAACACATAACATAGAATGCCCACCCAGCTCACGTCCTGACCAACTAAACAAGGCAAACAAAGGAAATAAGGTCAGGAACGTGACAATCGCTTAGGGCTCCTGGACTCCTGGATCGAGAATTTGGAGCATAGCATAAGATAAATAGTCCATCCAGTATGCTAAATAATACAGTCCACACTCAAAGGCGATTACTATTTTTTTTCTATTTTTTTGCAGTTTAAAGACATATTAAATTAGTTTTATGAATTTCTGCCATGCATAATATATATAACAGCACAATCATAATTTTAATTAATGGAATTTGGGGTTTTGGGCTCATAAGCCTATTCTATCTAAGCATAACCTCTAATATGCCTATGGGTGTTTTGAAATAATCGTCACCTTAGAAAGCGCTGTCCATTTTTAGTTGTGTTAAGCTTTGAAACAACATCCACAACGCCATGTTTTACATTCAGCTTCAACCAGCTGTTGAACTTCTTTCTTCAAATTGAGGATCACAGTGAGGTGAGTTTTAAAAGCACATACTGTTTTGATGATAAGTGTTTGATTTGATTTTTGATTGTATTTGCATTGATGTTAGTGTAGTTAGAGGGTCAATAGAGCCCTGAGTACAAGGCCATTAGGACCTGGTCGTTAGCAAGTTGGATACTACCAAAGCATGTCTGGAGTGCGTAATAGGAGATTCACGTTACTCAACGCTCACTTGGAATTTTACTGCGGTCATGACTCATGACTGCTGGTGTGGCGGTAATACAATGCTAGTTGCACCCCCCTTTGCCCTCAGAACAGCCTCAAATCGTCAGGCATGGGCTCTACAAGGTGATGAAAGCCTTCCCGCAGGGCTGCTGGCCCATGTTGACTCCAATGCTTCCCACAGTTGTGTCAAGTTGACTGGATGTCCTTTGGGTGGTGGACGATTCTCAATACAAACAGAAACTGTTGAGCGTGAAAAACCCTGTAGCGTTGCAGTTCTTGACACAAATCGGTGCACCTGGCACCTACTACCATACCTCGTTCAAAAGCACTTAAATATTTTGTCTTGCCCATTCACCCTCTGAATGGCACACATACACAATGCATGTCTCAATTGTCTCAAGGCTTAAAAAGGATTCTTTACCCTGTCTCCTCCCCTTCATCTACACTGATTGAAGTGGATTTAACAGGTGTCATTAACAAGGAATCAGAGCTTTCACCTGGATTCATCTGGTCAGGCTAACTCCGCCATCTCACGGTACAGGCCGAGGACGACGTGAAACAAACTACCACAGCTCGCAGTCTGCTTGATAGTCTAGAGATGCTGCTGACAGATGATGCGAGATGCCGGACAATGACAAATCCTTAGTGATGTGGACACAGAGGAATCTCTCGACCCCATCGATGTGAGTGGATCCGTGCTCGCCCTCCGGTTCCTTTGTCCACGATCAGCTCCTTTTTCTTGCTGACGTTGAGAGAGAGGTTGTTGTCCTAGCACCACACTGCCAGGTCTCTGACCTCCTCCCTATAGGCTGTCTCATCGTCGTTGGTGATCAGGCCTACCACTGTTGTGTCATCAACAAACTTAAGAATTGTGTTGGAGTCATGCACATCCACGCAATTGTGGGTGAACAGGGAGTAGACGTGGGGACTAAGCACACACCCCTGAGGGGCCCCTGTGTTAAGGGTTTGGCCACTACGGTGTTGAACGCTGAGCTGTAGTCAATGAACGGAATTCTCACGTAATGATCCTTTTATCCTGAACCATCACACTTTGACATGTGACTGCGTTCTCTGGTATATAATATTCCTCTGTGTGTGTGTTTGCGTGCGTGTGTGTGTTCTAGGAATAGAGAGATGACTCAAAGATACAGTCAGCAACATTCTTGTTCATCCAGCACCAAATTGTTTCATACTGTGTTTGTTGCAGACAATTATTATTACATGTATCTGTGCAACTGTGCGCACACACGCACAAATCCTTCCTTTTCCCTCTCTTTTTTTTTAGCTTAATTCTTTGTCATTTAAATCATCTTCAGTGCAGATTGAATGCAGACAGTTTTCCTCCACAAGTCCTGTTGCCCTGTCTCCCCTCTCTTGGGCTATGGGGAGTTTAATAAAGCTCTATGTGAGATGAGTCATCCAGCATCTCTGGGACAACGCTCACAATGGGGTTCAATCCAACGACAGGCAACACAAGGACACATTGTAATTGGAAATACATTTGGCCACTGATGGCTCCTTAGGCCTGCAGGTGAGATCATAAAGAAAAAAGATTGGCCTGTAAAGTAAATCTTCTTATGCCTTTAGCTGTTTTTGTTCTGCGTCCTTTGCCAAGACACAGTAAATACCTTTCTTGACTTCCTCTAGTAACACTGAACGACTTAGTGATGGGGGTAAAGATCGGTAAAGTTACATATTGGGATATCATTTTTGACAATATATCGTATCGTTTTGACAATATTGCAAAATTATTTTTGGGCTAGTTGGCTGTACCTGCACCAAAACTCCAGTATTTTTCCTTCATAATCTTTTCTCCATCTTCTTTTTAAATAGGGAGCCAATTTGTTTTCAGCTCTAGACACCTGCTCGTCGAATATCTCATTCCAAAATCATGAGCATTAATATGGAGTTGATTCCCCTTTGCAGCCTCCATTCTTCTAGTAAGTCAGTTCGTCAAATGTTTGCCCTGCTAGAGTTGCCCCGGTCAACTGTAAGTGCTATTGTGAAGTGGAAAACGGCTAGGAGCTACAGCGGCCCTGCCGCTCACAGAACGGACCGCGGGGTGCTGAAGCACATAGCGCGTAAAAATAGTTTGTCCTCGGTTGCAACACTCACTACCGAGTTCCAAACTGCCTCTGGAAGCAACGTCACCAGAAGAACTGTTCGTTGGGAGCTTCATGAAATAGGTTTCCATTGTCGAAGAACACTACCTACCCGAATATATAGTTCCAACTGTAAAGTTTGATGGAGGAATAATGGTCTGGGGCTGGTTTTCATTGTTTGGGCTAGGCTCCTTAGTTCAAATGAAGGGAAATCTTAACGCTACAGCATACAATGACATTCTCGACGATTCTGTGCTTCCAACCTTGTGGCAACAGTTTGGAGAAGGCCCTTTCCTGTTTCAGCATGACAATGCCCTCGTGCAGGTCCATACAGAAATGGTTTGTCGAGATCGATGTTTAAGAACTTGACTGGCCTGCACAGGGCCCTGACCTCAACCCTATTGAACACCTGCGAGCCAGGCCTAATCTCCCAACATCAGTGCCCAAACCTCACTAATGTTCTTGTGGCTGAATGGAAGCAAGTCCCCGCAGCAATGTTCCAATATCTAGTGGAAAGCCTTCCTAGAAAGGTTGCATCCTATGACGGTGCCACGAAAGTCACTGAGCTATTCAGTAAGGCCATTCTACTGACAATGTAGGTCTATGCTCGATTTTATACACCTGTCAGCAACGATTGTGGCTGAAATAGGCAAATCCACATACTTTTCTATACATAGTGTAAATGTGGAGAATGATACATTTGCATCTGTGGGCCATCAACTAGCCTATTAATCATTGTAGACTACTGTAGCCTACCATTTGATACAATACATATGTTGAAATGACGATATCACTGGAGTCATTGCAAATTAATTTGTACCACTTGTGTAGCCTACCTGGAGCTGCCAAACAGATTATAACTTTTGTTTGTTGTTGTAGTCTTGTGTTATTATGCAATTATTAATGGCCGTGTTCATAGCCACAGGAAGTAGGGGTGCTGTGAAATCAGAATAATGTTTATTTATTTTTTCTCAGAAAAGCACTGGGCCTTTAATAGTCCTGTATTAGCAGACCGATATATCCTTCTGCCCCCCCACCCCCATGGCCATGTTTAGTTAATTCATTGGAAGTTATAAATTGTGATCATGGTCACAGCTTTGTCGCAAATGTATCGTTCTTCACATTTAATGTCAGTTTCATTGTGGACTATTCCCTGATATGAGATGTAAGCCTATCAGGAGCTATAGGCTACCTGCATCTAGCTCAGCAAACCATGGCAAAGTTAAATTCCAATCATAAACCCAGATTTTTGACAGTAACCTATGCCTGTAGAAATGAAAAGTACATTTTGTCAAACAGGCCATTTATAATGGTTTGTAGTTTTAACATTTGCCACACAATAACAGCACAATTGCCAGAAAATAGCCTAACATTCATTTTTTAAAGTTAGTCCAAGTGTTTCTTGTACAGAGATTTTGAGATCCTCCCTCCAACTTTCATCACTTAAACTCTCTTTGTTTGCATTTACGATATCTATAGTTACGCACATGTGCAGACAGGATTTATTTACAATCATAGCAGTCAAACAAGTTAAATCGACATCCATTGATGGAAAATGATCTGGCGAGTTTAATAAGGGCAAATATGTTTTTTTCTTGTGACATATAAAAATTCCTTCAACATCACGTTAATCTCGCAATAATTATTACTGATGGAAAACTGAATTTAGCTTCGGATGTCGTTAAAAATTACGTCGATATTCCTTAATTTGCTCGATAATGTTTTGGAAAAAGGGTTTATTGGATAAAACTCCTCTCTTGCTTTGAAAAAAACATTTGGGCTAGTTTTCAGGCCTTGTTTGCTGGATTTGAGTGGTCATTGGGTTAGACATTTTTACAAGACCTGGCAACCCTGAATCACAGTATCAAATTGAAATACATATAGAATTGTGAGAATCGCAATAAATATTGTATCGGCACCTATGTATAGTGATAATATCCCTGGCAATTCCCAGAAATTATGCCAGCTCTGTTGCTTTTCAGAGCTCTATTTTCTCTAAAGACATACCAAATCAAATCAAATTTTATTGGTCACATACACATGATTAGCAGATGTTATTGCGAGTGTAGCGAAATGTTTGTGCTTCTAGTTCCGACAGTGCTAATATCTAACAAGTAATCTAACAATTCCACAGCTACATAATACACACAAATCTAAGTAAAGGAATGGAATAAGAATATATACATATAAATATACGGATGAGCGATGACCGAGCGGCACAGGCAAGATGCAATAGATGGTATGAAATTGTCACAACTTCCGCCGAAGTTGGTCCCTCACCGGTTTTCTAGCCACCACCGATCCACTTTTCATTTTCCATTTGTTTTGTCTTCATTGTACACACCTGGTTTCCATTCCCATAATTATATGTTCCTTAGTTAACACTCTGTCCCCCATGGTTTTGTGCGTGTTTGTTCATTGTAAGTTGGTCTCGTTTGTGAGCTTGATTATGTTCCTTCTTGGAATATTTGTTTTTTGAGTAAAGTTACGTTTATTACTCATCTCTGTGTCCTGCGCCTGACTCCGCCTTACCTGCTACACCTAGACGCCGTACAGAAATACAGTATATACAAATGAGATGAGTAATGCAAGATATGTAAACATTATTAAAGTGGCATTATTAAAACGACTAGTGATCCATTTATTAAAGTGGCCGATGATTTCAAGTCTGTATGTAGGCAGCAGCCTCTCTGTGTTAGTGATGGCTGTTTAACAATCTGATGGCCTTGAGATAGAAGATGTTTTTCAGTCTCTCGGTCCCAGCTTTGATGCACACCTTCCACTCCTCTTTCTCAGGCTTTAATGGTCCTTTCTTACAACAGCCTAAATTATGCCCCTGTCAACAACTTGCTGAGCATTAAAAAAAATGATTCAACTTGCTGCATGTTACTGTTTCTGTCCCTGGCAGGGTCTTGAAATGATCTGCCTTTGCTCATTTCCTTTCCCCCATTCCACTCTACAAACATTGACAATTGTAAATTATTTTGTGTACTTTTTTCAAGGATGTCGCAGTTTTGAAAGCTATTACTTTGTTAAGCTAAGTGAATAAGTTGAAGAGCACAAAATACAGACTGCAAAGTGGAGATTAGAGGAAAACGTTGCTTTTAATTTAGTGAAAGACTGATTTTCTAAATATTTGATGACATAGTACATCATGTTGAGTTCATACATGTCTAATCTGACTTTTGATATAGTTTTGTATGGGGCAGCAAAACATTTGTTTTAGTGATCAGAAAAAATACTATTTTGCCACAGCAAGCCAATAGAAGTAGCCTACAAGACAGCAATCAATAGGATTAGTCAAATGTCTCTGAGAATTATGCCTCTCTGGATCTTATTTAATCTCCTGTTGTCATTACAGTGAGGCAACATACATATAGTAATCTCAGGCCATGATAAGGCCTTTATACCATAGTTGTAAAATAAATACTTTCACCATACTGTCAGGTTCTTTCCTTCCCACTCTCCCCCCTCCCTTCCATCCCTTCATCCTGTTCTCACATTCCCCGGAGCCTGACGATGATGTCACCAGAGAATTCCACAGGTTCAGGAGGAAAGGAATGGGAGCTGGATGTAGTGGGGGGGATGTCGGTGGGAGTGGGTGGTTTATGAGTGGGTGGAGGAAGGGCAGTGGATCATATCCCCCCAGAGGAAATGAGAGAGGGGCCGCTTGATTGTTTTATACTATGTTTTGTTTTACTGCTGCAATAATTTACCCAGCTGCAACGGACAGCTGCAATTACACATCTAGACACGTGACCTACTGGGCCAACCCAGTCTTTTAAATGCTATCAACGGGAAAGGGATAACAACACATGGACTATTTTATTTATTTTATTTTACCGTTATTTTACCAGGTAAGTTGACTGAGAACACGTTCTCATTTGCAGCAACGACCTGGGGAATAGTTACAGGGGAGAGGAGGGGGATGAATGAGCCAATTGTAAACTAATAGGAAAGGAGTCCAATCCTCCAATTTATAGTCATACAGAGGAGCTGGGGGGAATGTGTGTGGTCTTTCAATAAGCTCTCACATAAGAATGAGATGTTCATCCATGTCTGTCAAACGTCATATTTAGAAGTTTTCCAAAACGTCAAATTTCTAAGTACTAAAAGGTTAAGTTTAGGCATTAAAATCAAATCAAATATTCAAATAACAATGAGGCTATATACAGGGGGTACCGGTACAGAGTCAATGTGCAGGGGGTACAGGTTAGTCGAGGTAATTCATATATGTATACTACCGTTCAAAGTTTTGGGTCACTTAGAAAGAAAGTCACTGGCCTTCTAGGCAGCATCTCGGAGTCACCTCTTCACCAGTGATGTTGAGACTGGTGTTTTAATGAAGTTGCCAGTTGAGGACTTGTGAGGTGTCTGTTTCTCAAACTAGACACTCCAATGTACTTGTCTTCTTGCTCAGTTGTGCACCGGGGCCTCACACTCCTCTTTCTATTCTGGTTATAGCTAGTTTGTGCTGTTCTGTGAAGGGGTAGTACATAGCGTTGTACGAGATCTTCAGTTTCTTGGCAATTTCTCGCATGGAATAGCCTTCATTTCTCAGAACAAGAATAGACTGACGAGTTTCAGAAGAAAGGTCTTTGTTTCGGGCCATTTTGAGCCTGTAACCGAACCCACAACTGCTGATGCTCCAGATACTCAACTAGTCAAAAGAATGCCAGTTTTATTGCTTCTTTAATCAGAACAACAGTTTCAGCTGTGCTAACATAATTGCAAAAGGGTTTTCTAATGATCAATTATCCTTTTAAAATTATAAACTTGGATTAGCTAACACAACGTGCCATTGGAACACTGGAGTGATGGGTGTTGATAATAGGCCGTGATGGTTGCTGATAATGGGCTTCTGTATGCCTATGTAAATATTCCATAAAAAATCTGCCGTTTCCTGCTACAATAGTCATTTACAACATTAACAATGTCTACACTGTATTTCTGATCAATTTGATCTTATTTTAATGGATGAAAAATGTGCTTTTCTTTCAAAAACAAGGACATTTCTAAGTGACCCCGAACTTTTGAATGGTAGTGTAGGTAGGGGTAAAGTGACTATGCAAAGATAATAAACAGCAAGTACAGAAGCAGCAGTGTAAAAACAAAATGTAAAAAGTATGGGTGGCCATTTGTTTGATTGTTCAGCAGTGTTATGGCTTGGGGGGGTAGAAGCTGTTATGGAGCCTTTTGCACCTATACTTGGCACTCCGTTACCGCTTGCCGTGCTGTAGCAAAGAGAACAGTCTATGACTTGGGAGACTAGAATCTTTGACAATGTTTTGGGCTTTCCTCTGACAGCGCCTAATATATAGATCCTGGACAGCAGGAAGCTTGGCCTCAGTGATGTGCTGGGCCGTACGCACTACCATCTGTATCGCTTAACGGTCGGATGCCGAGCAGTTGCCATACCGAGCAGTTGCCATACCAAGCGGTGATGCAAGCGGTCCGGTCAGAATGCACTAGATGGTGCAGCTGTAGAACTTTTTAAATAGCTGTCTAATCATTGTCAGTGATCAGGCGCTTCCACTGTTGTGTCGCCAGTGAACTTAATGATGATGTTGGAGTCATGCTTGGCCACACAGTCGTGGGTGAACAGGGAGTACAGGAGGGGACTAAGCACACACCCCGAGGGGCCCCAGTGTTGAGGATCAGTGTGGAAGATGTCTTATTGCCTACCCTTACCACCTAGGGGCAGCCCGTCAGGAAGTCCAGGAGCCAGTTGCAGAGGGAGGTGTTTAGTCCGAGGGTCCTTTGCTTAGTGATGAGCTTTGTGGGCATTACGGTGTTGAACAGCGTTCTCACATTCTCACAATTATTATTATTATATTTTCAACCTTTGTTAAGTCAGTTAAAATTCTTGTTTACAATGAAGGCCTAGGAACAGTGGGTTAACTGCATTGTTCAGGGGCAGAATAACGGTTACTTGCCCAACATTCTAACCACTAGGCTACCTGCCGCCCCAGGCTACACATAGGTGTTCCTATTGTCATGGTGGGAAAGGGCAGTTTGGAGTGCGATTGAGAATGCGTCATCTGTGGATCTGTTGGGGCGGTATGCAAATTGGAATGTGTGTAGGGTTTCCGGGATGATGGTGTTGATGTGAGACATGACCAGCCTTTCAAAACGCTTCATGGCTACTGACGTGAGTGCTATGGAGTGGTAGGTTTAGGCAGGTTACCTTTGCTTTCTTGGGCACAGGGACTATGGTGGTCTGCTTGAAACATGTAGGTATTACAGACTTGATCAGGGAGAGTTTGAAAATGTCAGTGAAGACACTTGCCAGTTGGTCTGCGCATTCTCTGAGAACACGTTCTGGTAATCCGTCTGGCCCTGCGGCCTTGTGAATGTTGACCTGTTTAAAGGTCTTGCTCACATAGTCGTCCAGAACAGCATGTTGCTTGCCTCGTAGCGAGCATAAAAGGCATTTATCTTGTCTGGTAGGCTCGTGACACTGGGCAGGTTGCGTTTGGGTTTCCCTTTGTAGTCCATAGTAGTTTGTAATGCCTGCTAGAGGGCAGAGTGGGATTTCCACTCCTTGAAAGTGGCAGCTCTAGCGTTTAGCTCGATGCTGATGTTGCCTATAATCCAGAAGCTTCTGTTTGGGATATGTACGCACAGTCACTGTGGGGATGACATCGTTGATGTACTTATTGATGAAGCCAGTGACTGAGGTGGTATACTCCTTAATGCCATTGGATGAATCCCGGAACATATTCCAGTCTGTGATGGCAAAACAGTCCTGTAGCGTAGCATCTACGTCATCTGACCACTCCGTATTGAGCGAGTCACTGGTACTTCCTGCTTTAGTTTTGGCTTGTAAGCGGGAATTAAGAGGGTATGATTTGCCAAATGGAGGGTGGAGGGAGAGCTTTGTATGTGTCTCTGTGTGTGGAGTAAAGGTGGTCTAGAGTTTTTTCCCCTCTGGTTGCACATGTGACATGCTGGTAGAAACGAGGTAAAATGGATTTAAGTTTGCCTGCATTAAAGTCCCCGGCCACTAGGAGCGCCGCTTCTGGATGAGCATTTTCTTGTTTGCTTATGGCCTTATACAGCTCGTTGAGTGCGGTCTTAGTGCCAGCATCGGTTTGTGGTGGTAAATAGACGGCTATGAATAATATAGATGAAAACTCTCTTGGTAGATAGTGTGGTCTACAGCTTATCGTGATGTTCTCTACCTCAGGCGAGCAATACCGAAAGACTTCTTTAATATTAGACATCGTGCACCAGCTGTTATTTATAAATAGACACACACCCCCACCCCTCGTCTTAGCAGACGTTGCTGTTTTGTCCTGCCATGCACGGAAAACCCAGCCAGCTCTATGTTATCCATGTCGTCGTTCAGCCTCAACTCGGTCAAACATAAGATATTACAGTTTTTAATGTGCCGTTGGTAGGATAACAATTTGTTTTCCAGTGATTGCACATTGGCCAATAGAACGGATGGTAGAGGCGGTTTACCCACTTGCCGACGAATTCTCACAAGCCACCCTGTTCCCCCCCCCCTGTATTTGCGTCTTTTCTTCACTCGAAACACTGGGATTTGGGCCTGGTCTCTGGGAAGCACTATATCCTTTGCGTCGGACTCATTAAAGAAAACATATTTGTCCAGTTCAAGGTGAGTAATTGCTGTTCTGATATCCAGAAGCTCTTTTCGCCATAAGAGATGGTAGCAGCAACATTATGTACAAAATAAGTTACAAATGTGAAAAAATAAACAAAATAGCAAAGTTGGTTTGAAGCCAGAAAAACGGCAGCAGTCCCCTCTGGCGCCATTATCTTACAATTCTTAACGTTAAGTAAGGGTTAAGGTTGGGATAGGCTTAAAACAAAAACATTAAAAAGTACTTTATTGCTGGATTTCGAACATCCAACCTTCAGAGGCAGATGCTTACGCCCTAGTAAAACCGAAACCTAATTGAATGTAACAGTGATCACTGTTGCCCCTAGTGGTCAGTTTCCATATCATCGTCTGACGTGCCCAGACATGCATTGACATTGAATATTGACTTGTATCACAGGTGACCTGCCTTTTGGACAATAGGTTACTGTACACAGACATAAGAGAGAGGGCTATTATAGAGAAATACGGGCTTTGCAGTGTCTCTATTATATTGGCATTATTTATTACTACCTCTGTAAATATCCTGTAACATGCTGATGCTGAGTTTGATTGTTGTTTTTGCATGTATCATCATGTGTCACTGGGTGTTAAAAACAATTTCACGTGCAAGAAGAATCACAACATACTTTATTATAGTGGACTATGCTTCTATGGCAAAGTGCACAATTGATCTACTGGACTTAGCTTCAAAACTTGGACTGATTTACTGAACTTAAGACCGTGGCCACATTTATAGGCCAATTAATACAATAACATATCTATTCTAAGTAGAAACACACTCGGGAAACGGAAGATAGATAGGTGAGTGTTATTTGTAGAAAGAAAAATATATACTTTTTGGGAAAATATCAAAACCAATTACAAATTAACAGTGTGAATTAAGGAGTAACTGCTTGTGTATGACGAGTAACTGCTTGTGTATGACGCTGGTCACGTGGAGATGAGGGGGTCATGGCTTATAAACGTGTCACGCCTGCTCCCGCTTCCCCTCTCTGGGGCTCGAGGGCGCCAGGCTGCCCTTCTTTACGCACACCTGTCACCCTCATTATGCACATCAGCGCTCATTGGACTCACCTGGACTCCTTCACGTTGTTGATTGCCCCCTCTATATCTCTTTGTTCCTCAGTTTTGTTCCCCGTGCCAACATTGTTGTGATGTCGATTTGTTCCCCCTGTGCAGATGCTGTCCGTGTTTTGTTTGATGTCCGTTTTTCATTAAATGTTCACTCCCTGTACTTGCTTCTCGTCACCAGCGTCTGTCCTTACAAAACGCCTCCTTCTCGCCATGTACCTATTTCTGTAAGTCTTCCTCAATTAGCTAGGTGTCAGATGACCTTTTTAAGATAGACGGTACCAATGAGTCATCTCAATTAAATTCAAACACTATGAACATCTAACATCAACATGTATATTGTAAAATGGTATTATAATAAGGGTTATTAATGTCCAATAACGCACGCCTGTCTTTTTCAAAGCCATATATTTTCCTCTTCATATAATAACTGTAATATCAAAAGGCCTTGTCCTACTACATCTCAAAAAGAACATCTTGTTTTGTCCATTATATTCCACTACTTTCCATGTACATTGACATCCAACTATCTCATCCCCATACTGTTATTTATTGTTTTTGCTCTTTTGCACTCCAGTATCTCTACTTGCACATTCATCTTCTGCACATCTATCACTCCAGTGTTTAATTGCTAAATTGAAATTATTTTGCCACTATGGCCTATTTATTGCCTTACCTCCCTTATCTTACATCATTTGCACACACTGTATATATACTTTTTTCCTATTGTGTTATTGACTGTATGTCTGTTTATTCCATGTGTAACTCTGTGTTGTTGTTTGTGTCGCACTGCTTTGCTTTATCTTGGCCAGGTCGCAGTTGTAGATGAGAACTTGCTCTCAACTAGCCTACCTGGTTAAATAAAGGTGAAATTAAATAAATAAAAAATTAGAACATACAGACAATTACAGTAACTATTTCCATCAGTGGTAGTACCCACGGTTCCTGACAAATGAGAGCAAGTTGGTGTTTTTATCTTTCTTAAACAAGAGCCCACAGGGAAAATTGTGGACATGCCACCATTTTGAGTTTGATTGAAAAGATCCCACAACCTTGTCAAATGTTGTTTTCTGCTGAGAAGACTGCTTGTAGATCCAACATTAAGAGATTGGTGATAATTTGTGTTGCATTTAGCATCTACTTATTCTCTCACACGTATGCTCATTGGGCACGTAGACACAAACTGATGCACACACTCCGAATCTGGACTGTGTTGGTGTGTGTGGACCATGATAGATCCTTATTGATGTGGACACAGAGGAACTTGAAGCTCTTGACCCGTCCACTACAGCCACGTCAATGTAAATGGAGGCGTGCTCAGCCCTCCATTTCCTGTAGTCCGCGATAATCTCCTTTGTCAGGTCTCTGACGACCTACCTATAGGCTGTCTTATCGTCATTGGTGATCAGGACTAGCACCGGCGTGTCGTCGGCAAACTTAATCATGGCGTTGGAGTCATGCATGGCCACTCAGTTGTGGGTGAACAGGGAGTACAGGAGGAGACTAAGCACCCACCCCATGAGGGGCCCCCGTGTTAAAGGTCAATGTGGCAGATGTGTTGTTGCCTACCCTCACCACCTGGGGGCGTCCCCTCAGGACATCCAGGATCCAGTTGCAGAGGGAGATGTTCAGTCCCAGGGTCCTTAGCTTAGTTATGAGCTTGGAGGGCGCTGTGGTGTTGAACACTGAGCTGTAGTCAATGAACGCCTTTCTAAAGTAATGTTCCTTTTGTCCTGAACCAACACACCCTGACACGTGACTGCGTTCTCTGTTATATAATCTTCCTCTGTGTGTATGTTTGCGTGTGTGCGTGTTTTAGGAACAGAGTTGCTCTGTATGTCACCTATTGACTGATCACCAGGTGCTGTCAGGTTCATGTGGTGTAGCGAAGGTGTCTTTAATCAGGTGTTGAAGGTTGTGATAGGCTCCTCAGAGGACTGTCGCTGAGCCCTGGAGGCCAGAGTGAACGTGAGCAACAGGATACTGTGGATCAACAGTCTCTGAAACTCACAGTGAGGTGACAATGAGGTCAAAGGAGATAGCAGGTTACGTTTGCTATGATCAATGAGAATGGAGGCTGAGGAGCCAAATGTTTGACTTTATGTCAAACTTTTCTTTGTTTTTCTAGCAACAGAGGGATGACTCAGAGAGAAAGATACATTCAGCAACATTCTTGTTCATCCAGCACCACATTCATGTTGTAGTTTTCTACTGTATCTTTTGCAGAAAATTATTATCACGTATCTGTGCATATATATACACTGCTCAAAGAAATAAAGGGAACACTTAAACAACACAATGTAACTCCAAGTCAATCACACTTCTGTGAAATCAAACTGTCCACTTATGAAGCAACACTGATTGACAATACATTTCACATGCTGT
Organism: Salvelinus alpinus; assembly: GCF_045679555.1. Classification (NCBI taxonomy): domain Eukaryota; kingdom Metazoa; phylum Chordata; class Actinopteri; order Salmoniformes; family Salmonidae; genus Salvelinus; species Salvelinus alpinus. The sequence goes on along the minus strand of NC_092109.1, from coordinate 20,363,291 downwards.
TGTGCAAATGGAATAGACAAAAGGTGGAAATTATAGGCAATTAGCAAGACACCCCCAATAAAGGAGTGGTTCTGCAGGTGGTGACCACAGACCACTTCTCAGTTCCTATGCTTCCTGGCTGATGTTTTGGTCACTTTTGAATGCTGGCGGTGCTTTCACTCTAGTGGTAGCATGAGACGGAGTCTACAACCCACACAAGTGGCTCAGGTAGTGCAGCTCATCCAGGATGGCACATCAATGCGAGCTGTGGCAAGAAGGTTTGCTGTGTCTGTCAGCGTAGTGTCCAGAGCATGGAGGCGCTACCAGGAGACAGGCCAGTACATCAGGAGACGTGGAGGAGGCCGTAGGAGGGCAACAACCCAGCAGCAGGACCGCTACCTCCGCCTTTGTGCAAGGAGGAGCACTGCCAGAGCCCTGCAAAATGACCTCCAGCAGGCCACAAATGTGCAGGGAGATGTTATGCCAGCTCTGTTGCTTTTCAGAGCTCTATTTTTTCCGAAGACATGCCACTTCTCTTCTCAGGCTTTAATGGCCCTTTTTACAACAGTCTAAATTATGCCCCTGTCAACAACTTGACTTCCAATTGAGTGTCTTTCAAATTACTGCATGTTACTGTTTTTGTTGTTGGCAAAGTTTTGAAATGATCTCCCTTTGCTCATTTATTTTCCACAATTCCACTTTACAAAAAAGAATTCCTTTTCAAGGATGTTGTAGTTTTGAAAGCTATTACGTTTTTTAAGATAGGTTTATTCACCTAAGAGCAAAATAATAAAAAATACAGCAAAGTGGAGATCATAGGGAAACGTTGCTTTTCATTTAGTGAAAGACTGATATTTGAAATATTTGATGACATATTAAATCATGTTGCGTTCATGCATGCCTAATCTGACTTTTGATATAGATTTGTATGGGGTAGCAAAACATGATTGTTGTTATAGTGATCAGAGTGAGAAAAAATACTACTTGCAACAATAAGCCATTAGAAGTAGCATTCAAGACCGCAAACAATACAGTCAAAATTCTCTGAGAATTATGTCTCTCTGGATCTTATTTAATCTCCTGCTGTCATTACAGCGAGGCAACATACATATAGTCATCTCAGGCCATGATAAGGCCTTTATACCATAGTTGTAAAATAAATACTTTCACCATACTGTCACGTTCTTTCCTTCCCACTCTCCCCCCTCCCTTCCAACCCTTCATCCTGTTCTCACATTCCCCAGGGCCTGACGATGTTGTCACCAGAGGATTACACAGGTTCAGGAGGAAGAGAGTGGGGGGATGGTGATGGGAGTGGATGGTTTATGAGTGGGCAGAGGAAGAGCAGTGGATCATTTCCCCCAGAGGAAATGAGACAGCTGCAATTACACATCTAGATACATGTGACCTCCTGGGCCAACCCAGTCTTTTAAATCCTATCAACGGGAACGGGGATAACATCACACGGACTAATATGAAGGGATTCCAATCCTCACAACAATAGCCATACAGACTCATAGGTTCACATCCGGCGCCGACAGAGATGGCCACCTCGCATCGCGTTCTTAGGAAATTATGCAGTATTTCGTTTTTTATGTATTATTTCTTACACTGTTACCCCAGGAAATCTTAAGTCTTATTACATACAGCCGTGAGGAACTATTGGATATAAGAGCTTACCAACTTACCAACATTACGACCAGGAATACGACTTTCCCGAAGCGTTTGGTCCACCATCCAGGACAATGGATCGGATCTCAGCAGGCGACCCAAAACAACGTCTTTAGAGAAGGGGCAGACGGGTGTGATCATAACAACATACAGAACTCAAGTCCTTTTGAACACCTGAACTAGAAATCCTTCAAATCAAATGCTGACCGCATTATCTACCAAGAGAGTTCTCTTCGATTATAATCACAGTCGTGTACATCCCCCCCCAAGCAGACACCTCGATGGCACTGAAAGAACTTCATTGGACTCTAAGTAAACTGCAAACCACACATCCCGAGGCTGCATTTATTGTAGCTGGGGATTTTAACTTCTCTGGGATATGTGGGACGGTAGCGTCCCACTTGGCCAAAAGCCAGAAAAAATGTAGCGCGCCAAATTCAAATATATTACTATAAAAATCTATCTTTCATGAAATCACACATGAAAGACACCAAATTAAAGCTACACATGTTGTGACTCCAGCCAACATGTCTGATTTCAAAAAGGATTTAAGGCGAAAGCACACCAAACGATTATGATAGCTCAGTACATAGCCACAGAAAAACACAGCCATTTTCCCAGCAAAAGATAGTAATCACAAAAAGCAGAAATAGAGATAAAATTAATCACTAACCTTTGATGATCTTCATCAGATGACACTCATAGGACATCATGTTACACAATACATTTATGTTTTGTTCGATAATGTGCATATTTATATCCAAAAATCTCGGTTTGCCTCCAAAATATCCATAGAAATTGCAGAGAGCCACGTCAAATAACAGAAATAATCATCATAAACTTTGATGAAAGATACATGTTTTACATAGAATTAAAGATACACTTGTTCTTAATGCAACCGCTGTGTCAGATTTCAAAAAAACTTTACGTAAAAAGCACACCATGCAATAATCTGAGACGGCGCTCAAAAATAACAACATTTCTCCGCCATGTTGGAGTCAACAGAAATACGAAATTACATCATAAATATTCCCTTACCTTTGATCATCTTCATCAGAATGCACTCCCAGGAATCCTAGTTCCACAAATCGTTGTTTTGTTCGATAATGTCCATTACTTATGTCTAAGTAACTACTTTTGCAAGCATGTTTAGTGCACATGTCCAAACGCTCGCGCAGATGCAGGCGAACTCGGACGAAAACTTCAAAAAGTTATATAACAGGTCGAATAAACTGGTCAAACTAAGTAGAGAATCAATCTTCAGGATGTTGTTATCATATATATCCAATAACGTTCCAACCAGAGCATTCCTTCGTGTCTGTAGAAGTTATGGAACGCAAGGCGATATCATGAGGAAAGTGCATGACCAGGAACTGGCAATTTGCCAGACCACTGACTCATTCCCCTCTCATCCGGCCCTACAACACAGCATAAGCTTCATTCCACGTTCTACAGACTGTTGACATCTAGTGGAAGGCGTAGGAAGTGCAAACAGATCCATATCTTACAGGGAATTGAATAGGCGATGAGTTGAACGTTGACCAGTCTCAGAATTCTCACTTACTGTTTGAATATTTTCTCAGGTTTTTGCCTTCCATATGAGTTCTGTTATACTCACATACATCATTCAAACAGTTTTAGAAACTTCAGAGTGTTTTTTTATCCAATACTAATAATAATATGCATATTTTAGCATCTGGGACAGAGTATCAGGCAGTTTACTCTGGGCATGCATTTCATGCAAAAGTGAAAATGCTGCCCCCTATCCCAAACAGGTTTTAATCAGAACAACAGTTTTCAGCTGTGCTAACTGTAACATCTGCTTCCAACTCACACTCTCAAAGACGCAGATCCCCTGAACACAGCTCACTCTCCAGATTCCAATCACCTGTATCAACTGTTCACACACATGTATGTCATTTACACATACTATTTAGTTCAGTTCTTTGCACCCCATCATTGTGAGGTATTGTTTGTTTTGATACACATTTCTATTCGGAGCTCTGTTTTTCCCGTATTAGTCCTCCTGTGTATCATAGTTTTGGCCATCCTCACTAACGACGCTTTTTTGCCTATTCCCTGCCTGTACTTTTGCCTATCGGATTTCCTGTCATCAACCTCTTGCCTGATCTCCCGGACTACATTGCTAGCCTTTTCCCTGCCTGTACTGTTGCCTTATCGGACCCCTGTGTATGACCTTCTGCCTGCCCATGGACCCAGATACCTGCCTCCTCCTGTGGTCCTTTACAAATGAACACCTGCTACGCCCTGCACTTGAAACCAGCTCTCTGTCGCCCATCGTATTCATTACACTAACATAATTGCAAAAGGGTTTTCTAATGATCAAATAACCATTAAAAACTTGGATTAGCTAACACAACGTTCCATTGGAACACAGGAGTGATGGTTACTGATAATGGGCCTCTGTACGCCTATGTATAGATTCCATTAAAAATCTGCAGTTTTCAGCTACAATAGTAATTTACAACATTAACAATGTCTCCACTGTATTTCTGATCAATTTGATGTGATTTTAATGGACCAAAAATGTGCCTTTCTTTAAAAAACAAGAAAATTTTTAAGTGACGCCAAACTTTTGAATTGTGGTGTATATATATATATATATATATAACATTTGAAGAACATACGCATATCCAGGTACTTCCAGCAGATGCTGGAGTTGTAGGCAAAATCATGGAAAACAGAAAGGAAAACGCTGCACACTGCTGCTCATGCTCCCAGGTGATTTTATTTATAACAATGTTTCGACCCTTAGGTCTTCGTCAGGCATCCATATCCAAGGGGGGTGGAAGGTCCTATATATAGGAGCAGTCCTCAGTGATATCACTTCCTGAAACTGGAGGTAAAAATATATAACGTAGGTTCACAATATTACCATTCAATGCATTGAAATACATGATCATACCCAAGGAATGTGATCAATATTTACAGTAATATATATACACACAATATTCAATATTCATTAGGATGAAAGTATTGGGTGAGGCATGATGGGACATGTTCTGCTTTTTCTTTAACTTTTGGTTGAAGGCTTTCCAACCGTTGTAAGCCCTTCAAAACGATCATTGGCCTGTTTTACCAAATTGCCTTGGTACCCCCTTTCCTTAAACCTTTGTGTGAGGTACGTGGTCTGTTTCTGGTTAGAAGCATCAGAGCTGCATTGTGGTCAAAAGACAATAGGTTAAAACATGCCAATTACCATTTTGAAGGGCTAACATCCAATACTTACCATTGGAAAAGGCATTTAAGGACATTATCAGGAAGCACTGGTACATTATTGATACTGACCGACAGTTAAAACCCATCTTAAAATATCCCCCACGTATGGTTTTTAAAAGACCACCAAACGTGAGAGGCATTGTGGTTAAATCTGATTATCCACCAGAGAAAAGGGAAACTTTCTTGTACAAGGTTCCGGAGAGTGATTACAAATGTGGCCAAAGTGCTCAATGCAGTTTCATGTACAAATGTGACTCATTCACCCACCCCCGCACAGGACAAAGATTTAACATCAAAGGCCTGATTACCTGCATGTCCACCAATGTTGTTTACATGTTGAAATGTTCTTGTAGTCTGTCTTACATTGGGAAAACCTGTAGAAGCCTTAAGTGTTATGCTGATGAATGAGGACCCAACAGCGACGTAATAGTAACAGAGTCTTTATTCCAGTATCAAACAAACAATGATTCTCCTGGATATATCAAAGGTAAATCCAAAACAGGAAACTGAAATCCTCTCGTCAGTAGAGAGGAACGACAGGAGACGCGACCACAGACTGCAGGTCGCTTCAGGAAGGCACAGGCCGTAGCTGACATAGACACCTGCTCACACGCAGCATCTGAAGAAGGCAAAAACACGACAGGGCGGAACAAGGACACAGGAACAGCAAACATCAAACAAGAATCCGACCAGGCAGAAGCGGAAAACAGAGGGAGAAATAGGGACTCTAATCAGAGGGCAAAATAGGGGACAGGTGTGAAAGAGTAAATGAGGTCGTTAGGAGAATGAGAAACAGCTGGGAGCAGGAACGGAACGATAGAGAGAGAGAGCGGGAGAGGGAGAGAGGGAGGAGGAGAGAGAGAGAGAGAAAGAGGGAAAGAACCTAATAAGACCAGCAGAGGGAAGCACAGGGACAAGACATGAAGATCAAAGACAAAACATGACAGTACCCCCCCACTCACCGAGCGCCTCCTGGCGCACTCGAGGAGGAACCCTGGCGGCAACGAAGGAAATCATCAATCAACGAACGGTCCAGCACGTCCCGAGATGGAACCCAACTCCTCTCCTCAGGACCGTAACCCTCCCAATCCACTAAGTACTGGTGACCACGTCCCCGAGAACGCATGTCCATGATCTTTCGTACCTTGTAAATAGGAGCGCCCTCGACAAGGACGGGGGGGGGGGAGGGAAGACGAACGGGGGCGCGAAGAAAAGGCTTGACACAAGAGACATGGAAGACAGGGTGGACGCGACGAAGATGTCGCGGAAGAAGCAGTCGCACAGCGACAGGATTGACGACCTGAGAGACACGGAACGGACCAATGAACCGCGGAGTCAACTTGCGAGAAGCTGTCGTAAGGGGAAGGTTACGAGTGGAAAGCCACACTCTCTGACCGCGACAATACCTAGGACTCCTAATCCTACGTTTATTGGCGGCTCTCACAGTCTGCGCCCTGTAACGGCAAAGTGCAGACCTGACCCTCCTCCAGGTGCGCTCACAACGTTGGACAAAAGCCTGAGCGGAGGGAACGCTGGACTCGGCGAGCTGGGACGAGAACAGAGGAGGCTGGTACCCAAGACTACTCTGAAACGGAGATAGCCCGGTAGCAGACGAAGGAAGCGAGTTGTGAGCGTACTCAGCCCAGGGGAGCTGTTCTGCCCAAGACGCAGGGTTTCGAAACGAAAGGCTGCGTAATATGCGACCAATCGACTGATTGGCCCTTTCTGCTTGACCGTTAGACTGGGGATGAAACCCGGAAGAGAGACTGACGGAAGCACCAATCAAACGACAGAACTCCCTCCAAAACTGTGACGTGAATTGCGGACCTCTGTCTGAAACGGCGTCTAACGGGAGGCCATGAATTCTGAACACATTCTCAATGATGATTTGTGCCGTCTCCTTAGCGGAAGGAAGCTTAGCGAGGGGAATGAAATGTGCCGCCTTAGAGAACCTATCGATAACCGTAAGAATCACAGTCTTCCCCGCAGACGAAGGCAGACCGGTAATAAAGTCTAAGGCGATGTGAGACCATGGTCGAGAAGGAATGGGAAGCGGTCTGAGACGACCGGCAGGAGGAGAGTTACCTGACTTAGTCTGCGCGCAGTCCGAACAAGCAGCCACGAAACGGCGCGTGTCCCGCTCCTGAGTAGGCCACCAAAACCGCTGGCGAATAGAAGCAAGCGTACCCCGAACGCCGGGATGGCCAGCTAACTTGGCAGAGTGAGCCCACTGAAGAACAGCCAGACGAGTAGAGACAGGAACGAACAGAAGGTTACTAGGACAAGCGCGCGGCGACGCAGTGTGAGTGAGTGCTTGCTTTACCTGTCTCTCAATTCCCCAGACAGTCAACCCGACAACACGCCCTTCAGGGAGAATCCCCTCGGGGTCGGTAGAAGCCACAGAAGAACTAAAGAGACGGGATAAGGCATCAGGCTTGGTGTTCTTATTTCCCGGACGATAGGAAATCACGAACTCGAAACGAGCGAAAAACAACGCCCAACGAGCCTGACGTGCATTAAGTCGTTTGGCAGAACGGATGTACTCAAGGTTCTTATGGTCAGTCCAAACGACAAAAGGAACGGTCGCCCCCTCCAACCACTGTCGCCATTCGCCTATGGCTAAGCGGATGGCGAGCAGTTCGCGGTTACCCACATCATAGTTGCGTTCCGATGGCGACAGGCGATGAGAAAAGTAAGCGCAAGGATGGACCTTATCGTCAGACTGGAAGCGCTGAGACAGAATGGCTCCCACGCCCACCTCTGAAGCGTCAACCTCGACAATGAATTGTTTAGTGACGTCAGGAGTAACAAGGATAGGGGCGGATGTAAAACGCTTCTTGAGGAGATCAAAAGCTCCCTGGGCGGAACCGGACCACTTAAAGCAAGTCTTGACAGAAGTCAGAGCTGTGAGAGGGGCAGCCACTTGACCGAAATTACGAATGAAACGCCGATAGAAATTAGCGAAACCGAGAAAGCGCTGCAACTCGACACGTGACTTAGGAACGGGCCAATCGCTGACAGCCTGGACCTTAGCGGGATCCATCTGAATGCCTTCAGCGGAAATAACAGAACCGAGAAATGTGACAGAGGAGACATGAAAGGCGCACTTCTCAGCCTTCACGTAGAGACAATTCTCTAAAAGGCGCTGGAGTACACGTCGAACGTGCTGAACATGAATCTCGAGTGACGGTGAAAAAATCAGGATATCGTCAAGGTAAACGAAAACAAAAATGTTCAGCATGTCTCTCAGTACATCATTAACTAATGCCTGAAAGACAGCTGGAGCATTAGCGAGACCGAACGGCAGAACCCGGTATTCAAAATGCCCTAACGGAGTGTTAAACGCCGTTTTCCACTCGTCCCCCTCTCTGATGCGTACGAGATGGTAAGCGTTACGAAGGTCCAACTTAGTAAAGAACCTGGCTCCCTGCAAAATCTCGAAGGCTGACGACATAAGGGGAAGCGGATAACGATTCTTAACCGTTATGTCATTCAGCCCTCGATAATCCACGCAGGGGCGCAGAGTACCGTCCTTCTTCTTAACAAAGAAAAATCCCGCTCCGGCGGGAGAGGAAGAAGGCACCACGGTACCGGCGTCGAGAGAAACAGACAGATAATCCTCGAGAGCCTTACGTTCGGGAGCCGACAGAGAGTATAGTCTACCCCGAGGGGGAGTGGTCCCCGGAAGGAGATCAATACAACAATCATACGACCGGTGAGGAGGAAGGGAGCTGGCTCTGGACCGACTGAAGACCGTGCGCAGATCATGATATTCCTCCGGCACTCCTGTCAAATCACCAGGTTCCTCCTGAGTAGAGGGGACAGAAGACACAGGAGGGATAGCAGACATTAAACACTTCACATGACAAGAAACGTTCCAGGATAGGATAGAATTACTAGACCAATTAATAGAAGGATTATGACATACTAGCCAGGGATGACCCAAAACAACAGGTGTAAAAGGTGAACGAAAAATCAAAAAGGAAATGGTCTCACTGTGGTTACCAGATACTGTGAGGGTTAAAGGTAGTGTCTCACATCTGATACTGGGGAGAAGACTACCATCTAAGGCGAACATGGGCGTGGGCTTCCCTAACTGTCTGAGAGGAATGTCATGTTTCCGAGCCCATGCTTCGTCCATAAAACAACCCTCAGCCCCAGAGTCTATCAAGGCACTGCAGGAAGCAGCTGAACCGGTCCAGCGTAGATGGACCGACAAGGTAGTACAGGATCTTGATGGAGAGACCTGAGTAGTAGCGCTCACCAGTAGCCCTCCGCTTACTGATGAGCTCTGGCTTTTACTGGACATGACATGACAAAATGTCCAGCAGAACCGCAATAGAGGCAAAGGCGGTTGGTGATTCTCCGTTCCCTCTCCTTAGTCGAGATGCGAATACCTCCCAGCTGCATGGGCTCAGTCTCTGAGCCGGTGGGAGGAGATGGTTGAGATGCGGAGAGGGGAAACACCGTTAACGCGAGCTCTCTTCCACGAGCTCGGTGACGAAGATCTACCCGTCGTTCTATGCGGATGGCGAGTGCAATCAAAGAGTCCACGCTGGAAGGAACCTCCCGGGAGAGAATCTCATCCTTAACCTCAGCGTGAAGTCCCTCCAGAAAACGAGCGAGCAACGCCGGCTCGTTCCAGTCACTGGAGGCAGCAAGAGTGCGAAACTCTATAGAGTAATCCGTTATGGATCGATCACCTTGACATAGGGAAGCCAGGGCCCTGGAAGCCTCCTTCCCAAAAACTGAACGATCAAAAACCCGTATCATCTCCTCTTTAAAGTTCTGATAATCGTTAGAACACTCAGCCCTTGCCTCCCAGATAGCTGTGCCCCACTCCCGAGCCCGACCAGTAAGGAGTGATATGACGTAAGCGATCCGAGCTCTCTCTCTTGAGTACGTGTTGGGCTGGAGAGAGAACACAATATCACACTGGGTGAGAAAGGAGCGACACTCAGTGGGCTGCCCAGAGTAACATGGTGGGTTATTAACCCTAGGTTCCGGAGACTCGGAAGACCAGGAAGTAGCTGGTGGCACGAGATGAAGACTCTGAAACTGTCCAGAGAGATCGGAGACCTGAGCGGCCAGGGTCTCAACGGCATGACGAGCAGCAAACAATTCCTGCTCGTGTCTGCCGAGCATTGCTCCCTGGAACTCGACGGCAGTGTTGAGAGAATCCATAGTCGCTGGGTCCATCTTGGTCGGATTCTTCTGTTATGCTGATGAATGAGGACCCAACAGCGACGTAATAGTAACAGAGTCTTTATTCCAGTATCAAACAAACAATGATTCTCCTGGATATATCAAAGGTAAATCCAAAACAGGAAACTGAAATCCTCTCGTCAGTAGAGAGGAACGACAGGAGACGCGACCACAGACTGCAGGTCGCTTCAGGAAGGCACAGGCCGTAGCTGACATAGACACCTGCTCACACGCAGCATCTGAAGAAGGCAAAAACACGACAGGGCGGAACAAGGACACAGGAACAGCAAACATCAAACAAGAATCCGACCAGGCAGAAGCGGAAAACAGAGGGAGAAATAGGGACTCTAATCAGAGGGCAAAATAGGGGACAGGTGTGAAAGAGTAAATGAGGTCGTTAGGAGAATGAGAAACAGCTGGGAGCAGGAACGGAACGATAGAGAGAGAGAGCGGGAGAGGGAGAGAGGGAGGAGGAGAGAGAGAGAGAGAAAGAGGGAAAGAACCTAATAAGACCAGCAGAGGGAAGCACAGGGACAAGACATGAAGATCAAAGACAAAACATGACATTAAGACCCGGATCAGTGAGCACCACAGCAATATACGGACAGGTGAGACAAAAAATCTGGTTGCTGTTAATTTTGTACAAGTTGGACATCCTATTAGCTCTCTGAGATACATTGGAATAGAAATGTTTAAGATTTCACGCAGGGGAGGGGACATTGAGAGGAAACTTCATCAAAGGGAATATTTCTGGATCCACAGGCTCAACACACTGACTTCTCTTGGCCTTAATGAGGAGTCCGACTTAAAACAATTTTTATAGTTTATGTCCAAATTATTATCATTTTTAAAATCCTAATTAAATATTGTGTGTATATATATTACTGTGAATATTGATCACATGTATGATCATATATTTTGATACATTGAATGTTAATATTGTGAACCTATGTTATATATGTTTACCTTCTGTTTCAGGAAGTGATGTCACTGAGTACTGCTCCTATATATAGGACCTCACACCCCCACCTTGGATATGGATGCCCAATGAAGACCTAAGGCTCGAAACGTTGTTCTAAATAAAATTACATGGGAGCATGAGCAGCAGTGTGTAGCGTTTTTCTTTCTGTTTTACAGAAATATATATATAAAACCCAGGAAATCACGTTTTTGACAGCACTGGCCTTTAAGGAGTAACTGCTTGTGTATGACGCTGGTCACATGGAGATGTGAAGGGGTCATGGGTTATAAACGCCTCCTTCTCTCCATGTACCTATTTTTGTCAGTCTTCATCAATTAGCTAGGTATCACATGACCTTTTGAAGAATGACGGTATCTGTGAGTCATCTCAATTAAATTATAACACTCTATGAACATTTATCATCAACCTGTCTATTATTAAATGGTATTATAATAAGGGTTATTAACGTATGATAACGCACGTCTGCCGTTTTCAAAGCCATATATTTTTTTAACTGTAAAATTAAAATATCTTGTCCTACTACATCTCAAACAGAACATCTTGTTTTGTCCATTATATTCCAGTGCTTTCCATGTACATTGACATTAGAACATACAGCCAAGTACAGTAACTATTTCCATCAGTGGTAGTATCCACTGTTCCTGACAAATGAGAGCAAGTTGGTGCTTTTATCTCTTTGGTTTTTATCTTTGTAAAACAAGAGCCCTCAGGGAAGATTGTGGACATGCCACCATGTGAGTTTGATAGAAAAGATCACACAGCCTTGTCAAATGTTATTTTCTGCTGACGAGACTGCTTGTAGCTGCAACATTAAGAGATTAGAGATCATTTGTGTTGCATCTAGCATCTACTTATCCTCTCACACGTATATGCACTGGGTGCAAAGACACAAGCAGATGCACACACTCCGAATCCCTCAGACAGACAGACACTCACTCACCCCCCCCCCCCCCCAAACACACATCACTCTTCAAACACTAAGCTTCGGCCTTGAAGAGTACACGCTTCTAGAGAGACGAACCGAAGTCTTCCACCGTTCCATTGCCCATTTGCAGAGTCAATATTAGCCCTCCACACACATCTGTCTGTACATCACACACTGTAACCCAGAGAGTGACAGTGCGTCACCTCTCTGTCTGTTGCTAAATTAGCCCCTCAGGGAGGCTCTTCCACTGGATCAGGTTGACAGGAACATTTAAGGCTCATTACGTGTTCTTGTCACAAAGGTCAGGCAAACAGTGCCAGGTTTAACACCGATGCCACACCTGTACTCCCCTACTTCCTCTCCCCTCCACCTCTCTCCTACTGAGAAATCCGTCATTCCATTCATCCTGTTTATACACTAATCTTGTGTCTTGCTGTGTAATTTTGTTGGAGCACCATTCTGTGATGTCACCAGTACAAGCTTATCCTCCCACTATGAAATTAGATTTCCTAAGCATGTTTCACAGTTGGGGGAGAGGGAGGGGAGAGATAGACACAATCCCATTTGTAGACTTATCCTGAAAATGCTGGTTGTCCACCGCATTTGCTGGTTATATGGTAATATGGCAGAATATAAACAGTGTAGGTATTCACTACGCAAGGAAATCAAACAAGCTAAATGACAGTAGAGATAAAGTGGAGTCGCAATTCAAAGGCTCAGACACGAGACATATGTGGCAGGAACTACAGACAATCACGGACTACAAAAAGGAAAGCCAGCCACGTTGCCGAGACCGACGTCTTGCTTCCGGACAGGCTAAACACATTCTAAACACTTTGAGGATAACACAGTGCCACCGACGCGACCCGCTACCAAGGACTGTGGGCTCTCCTCCTCCATGGCCGACGTGAGTAAAACATTGAAACCTTTTAACCCTTGCAAGGCTGCCGGCATCCCTAGACGCGTCCTCAGAGCATGCGCAGACCAGCTGGCTGGTGTGTTTACGGGCATATTCATTCTCTCCCTATCCCAGTCTGCTGTCCTCACATGCTTCAAGATGGCCACCTTTGTTCCTCTACCCAAGAAAGCAAAGGTAACTGAACTTAATGACTATCACCCCGTAGCACTCACTTCTGTCATCATGAAGTGCTTTGAGAGACTAGTCAAGGATCATATCACCTCTACCTGACCTGCCACCCTAGACCCACTTCAATTTGCTTACCGCGTCAATCGATCCACAGACGATGCAAACGCCATCACTATGCACACTGCCCTATCCCATCAGGACAAGAAGAATACCTACAGTTGAAGTCAGAAGTTTACATACACTTAGGTTGGAGTCATTAAAACTCCACAAATTTCTTGTCAACAAACTATAGTTTTGGCAAGTCGGTTAGGACATCTACTTTGTGCATGACACAAGGTCATCTTTCCAACAATTGTTTACAGACAGATTATTTCACTTATAATTCACTGTATAACAATTCCAGTGGGTCATAAGTTTACACACTAAGTTGACTGTGCCTTTAAACAGCTTGGAAAATTCCAGAAAATTATGTCAGGGCTTTAGAAGCTTCTGATAGGCTAATTGACATAATTTGAGTCAATTGGAAGTGTACCTGTGGATGTATTTCAAAGCCTACCTTCAAACTCAGTGCCTCTTTGCTGGACATCATGGGAAAATCAAAAGAAACCAGCCAAGACCTCAGAAAAAAAATTGTAGACCTCCACAAGTCTGGTTCATCCTTGGGAGCAATTTCCAAACGCCTTAAGGTTACCACGTTCATCTGTACAAACAGTACGCAAGTACAAACACCATGGGACCATGCAGCCATCGTACCGCTCAGGAAGGAAACGTGTTCTGTCTCCTAGAGATGAATGTAATTTGGTGTGAAACGTGCAAATAAATCCCAGAACAACAGTAAAGGACCTTGTGAAGCTGCTGGAGGAAACAGGTATAAAAGTATCTATATCCACAGTAAAACGAGTACTAAATCGACATAACCTGAAAGGCCGCTCAGCAAGGAAGAAACCACTGCTTCAAAACCGCCATAAAAAAAACTGACTACGGTTTGCAACTGCACACGGGGACAAAGATTGTACTTTTTGGAGAAATGTCCACTGGTTTGATGAAACAAAAATAGAACTGTTTGGCCATAATGACCATGGTTATGTTTGGAGGATAAAGGGGGAGCCTTGCAAGCCGAAGAACACCATCCCAACCGTGAATCAAAGGGATGGTAGCATCATGTTGTGGGGGTGCTTTGTTGCAGGGGGGACTGGTGCATTTCACAAACTAGATGGCATCATGAGGTAGGAAAATTATGTGAATATAGTGAAGCAACATCTCAAGACATCAGTCAGGAAGTTAAAACTTGGTTGCAAATGGGTCTTCCAAATTGACAATGACCCCAAGCATACTTCCAAAGTTGTGGAAAAATGGCTTAAGGACAACAAAGTCAAGGTTTTGGAGTGGCCATCACAAAGCCCTGACCTCAATCCTATAGAATAGTTGTGGGCAGAACTGAAAAAGCGTGTGCGAGCAAGGAGGCCTTCAAACCAACTCAGTTACATCAGCTCTGTCAGAAGGAATGGGCCAAAATTCACCCAACCCACTGGGATGCTGATGAAAGAAATAAATGCTGAAAAGAATCATTCTCTCTACTATTATTCTGACATTTCACATTCTTAAAATTAAAGTGGTGATCCTAACTGACCCAAGACAGGAAATTTTTACTAGGATTAAATATCAGGAATTGTGAAAAACTGAGTTTAAATGTATTTGGCTAAGGTGTATGTAAACTTCCGACTTCAACTGTAAGAATGGTGTTTATTGACTATAGCTCAGCATTCAACACCATAGTACCCTCCAAGCTCATCATTAAGCTTGAAGCCCTGTGTCTGAACCCCACCCTGTGCAACTGGGTCCTGGACTTCCTGATGGGCCTCCCCAGGTGGTGAAGGTAGGAAACATCACCTCCACTCCGCTGATCCTCAACACTGGGGCCCCACAAGGGTGCGTGCTCAGCCCCCTTCTGTACTCCCTGTTCACCCACTCCCTGTTCACTGCATGGCCAAGCACGCCTCCAACTCAATCATCAAGTTTGCAGACGACACAACAGTAGTAGGCTTGATTACCAACAACGACGAGACAGCCTACAGGGAGGAGGTGAGGGCTCTGGGAGTGTTGTGCCTGGAAAACAACCTCTAACTCAATGTCAACAAAACAAAGGAGATATCATCCAGAAGGCGAGGTCTGTACAGGTGCGTCAAAGCTGGGACTGAGAGGCTGAAAAACAGCTTCTGTCCAAGGCCATCACTAGCACATTAGAGGCTGCTGCCTATAGGCATAGACTAGAAATCACTTGCCACTTTAAGGAATGGAACACTAGTCACTTTAAAAATGTTTACATATCTTGCATTACTCATCTCATATGTGTCATGAGGTTGCCTGTTTGGGTACATCAAGCCCCATCCCCCTCTCCCTGCCACTCCCTGCCTCCCCCTTTCCTCCTTCAACCCATGCTGTGGCCAGAGAGACGTCGTAAATTCCTGAGAATCTCCTCATGGACACACAGTATAGCAGAGGGTAAAACTTCCATAGAGAACAAAGAGATTTCTTCCACCTCACAGAACATGAGGTACGAACACATTTCATGTTCCTGAAAAAGTATAAAAGATCGGTGAGATTCCAGCTATTAACCGGTCCGTTTGTCACAACTTGGGAAACTCATGAGAGACTGTGTGGCTACATTACCATACCGCTGTTTATATAATAACCTCAGATATGAGGTTTACATCTAATTGTTGTATAAAATGAATGAGTGAGTATGATACTGTTTGTATAATTGTGTAATATGATTTTGGACTGTTTAATGAAGAAAAATACAAATCCCTTTTGATTTGAACTAAATCCGAGGACCCGCCCCTGAGCCCAGTTGGGTCAGACATCCTGGGACAGCCCTTTCTACAATCCTAATAAAAACCCAACTCTGAGAAATTATCAGCAGACCATGTTTTTTCTCCATAGGAGGAGAACGAAGGTTGAGTACCATTGCTGAATCTGTTAACTTCTACCAAGTCAGAAACCCGGATCCGGGAGCACCCCCCACCCCCCACCAGTAAAAAAGCTGAATAGCATAGCTAGCATAGCGTCACAAGTAAATAGTAGCATCTAAATATCATTCAATCACAAGTCCAAGATACCAGATGAAAGATCCACTTCTTGTGAATCCAGCAATCATTTCTGATTTTTAAAATGTTTTACAGGGAAGACACAATATGTAAATCTATTAGCTAACCACGTTAGCAAAAGACACCATTTTTCTTTGTCCACCATTTTTTCTCTCCACCAGTAGCTATCACCAATTCGGCCAAATAAAGATATTGATAGCCACTAACCAAGGAAAAACCTCATCAGATGACAGTCTGATAACATATTTATTGTATAGGATAGTTTTTGTTAGAAAAATGTGCATATTTCAGGTAGAAATCATAGTTTACAATTGCACCCACCATCACAACTCGACTAGAATAAATACAGAGAGCAACGTGTATTACCAATTTACTCATCATAAAACATTTCATAAAAATAGACAAAGCATAGCAATGGAAAGACACAGATGTTGTGAATTCAGACAATATTTCAGATTTTCTAAGCGTTTTACAGCGAAAACACAATAAATCGTTATATTAGCATACCACATGTGCAAACGTTACCCCAGCATGAATCTAAGGCAACGGGAGCGATAACGTTATGATCACCAAAATATATTAATTTTTTCACTAACCTTCTCAGAATTCTTCCGATGACACTCCTGTAACATCATATTACAACATACATATAGAGTTTGTTCGAAAATGTGCATATTTAGCCACAAAAAAACGTGGTTATACAATGAGAATAGTAGCAAAACTGGCCTGAAAATGTCGGGCGCTATCTTTGAGAGTGATCTAGTCTAATCGATAGCTAATCATAAACTTGACAAAAAAATACAGGGTTGACAGGAATCGAAAGACAAATTAGTTCTTAATGCAATCGCTGACTTACATTTCAAAAATTATCCTTACTGTGCAATACCGGGTCCGCCAAGCGAAGCTACACATAACAAAATGGCGATATATGCGTTTAAAATTTTTCAGCAGAACAGCGATTTATCATCATAAATAGTTCTTACTGTGAGCTGTTCTTCCATCAGAATCTTGGCCAATGTATCCTTTCTCCGGTCTAATCGTCTTTTGGTCGAAAGATGTCCTCTTGTCCCGTCGAAATGGCCAATAACGTTCGGTATGTACAGGAAACGTGCCCAGCTCATGGAAGGGTGTCACAAATAAATGCCTCAAAATCGCACTAAATGGATATAAATTGCTATAAAACGGTTTAAATTAACTACCTTATGATGTTTTTAACACATATAACAAGTAAAAACATGACCGGCGATACATTACTGGCTAAACCAAGGCTTGGAAAGAGGTCGGTCCAACGTCCTTCTCGCGTCGAGCGCAGGGTCCAAAGGAAAGCTACTTCCGGTCTTTTGTGTTTTATACGGGCCCTGATTGCGCAATCGACTCCATTCAAATTGTCACCACTTACTGACATCTAGAGGAAGGTGTAGGCAGTGTTTGTATCCTCATAGCATTCACAGGGACATTAAAACTGACCTGGGACCAGAGGCCAAGATTTCTGAAATCTCACTCCCTGTCAGGAAAAGTGCTGTAGATAGAGTTCTGTTCCACTCAGAGACATAATTCCAACGGTTATAGAAACTAGGGAGTGTTTTCTATCCAATAATAACAATAATATGCATATTGTACGAGCAAGAATTGACTACTAGGCAGTTTAATTTGGCAATGTCAAAAAAAATAAAGTGCTAACAGCACCCCCTATTGACAAAAGGTTATTAACCTCTCTGGGATATGTGGGACGGTAGCGTCCCAACTGGCCAATAGCCTGGGAAAATGTAGAGCCCCAGATTCAAAAAAATTATATAAAATCAAACTTTCATTAAATCACACATATAAGATACCAAATTAAAGCTACACTCGTTGTGAATCCAGCCAACATGTCAGATTTCAAAAAGGCTTTTCGGCGAAAGCATAAGATGCTATTATCTGATGATAGCACAATGTCAACAAAGAGAGTGTAGCCTATTTCAACCATGCCGGCGCTACTCAAAACGCAGATATAAAATATAAAACATGCATTACCTTTGACGAGATTCTTTTGTTGGCACTCCAATATGTCCCATAAACATCACAAATGGTCCTTTTGTTCGATTAATTCCGTCCATATATGTCCAAATTGTCCATTTATCTGTCCCGTTTGATCCAGAAAAAACAGCTTCCCCTTTGAAGAATGTCACTACAAAATATCTAAAAAATGACCTCTAAACTTTGCCAAAACATTTCAAAGTACTTTTGTAATACAATTTAAGGTATTTGTAAACGTTAATAATCGATCAAATTGAAGACGGGTCAATCTGTTTTCAATACAGGATATCAACAAACTCACGCTACTTTTCAAGTCTTGCGCAACTCTCAAACAAAACACAAGACCTCTACTTCCTGGTGTTTTTCTTCCTCATTGTTCAAATGAATAACTTCAACCTATTTCCATAAACTGGCGACATCCAGTGGAAGCAGTAGGAACTGCGAGTATAGTGATTAGAATTCTGGCCTGCCCATAATAACTCATTGAACAGACAGTGACTTAAAAAAAAAAAGGTTAGTCCTCAGAGTTTTGACTGCTATATAAGTTCTGTTATACTTACAGATATGATTCAAACAGTTTTAGAAACTTCAGAGTGTTTTTTATCCAAATCTACTAATAATATGCATATCTTATATTCTGGGGATGAGTAGAACGAAGTTGAAATTGGGCACGCTATTTTTCCCTAAGTGAAAACTCTGCCCCCTATCCTAGAGAAGTTAACCATACCACGTGGTTAAACTCTTAGACGAATAAGAACAAGTCTTTGATATTGACTACTAGTCTGCAGCTAGGAATTCGGTATCATTGAACGCGAAGAACGACAACCGCCGAAACATCCATTCTATAACGAATGTCACTCTGAACTATCCACATTTACCAAGACAGAGACAGACGAAACTCTCCAACAGAAACTAACTTTTCTCCAGCGATCAAGACGACACACTGAGCGTAAATATATATATATTGATTGCAATTGTTCCCGAATGAGTGAGCGTTCATGTGTAAAGGATTAGCATGCCAATTGTTATAGTTATGAACTCTGTAGTGACTTCTTAGTCGACCCCCAATTTTCCCTTTGTCTAACAAGCCGCCATGCCAGTTCAGCCCACTAGGGCATATTTCTCCCATCATTTCATGTAACCATTTTAAGTTTGTTTGTTTGTTTATGCATTTCTGTGAATTACTTAGTTAGTAATAAATACATGATTTAAGACAATTGATGTATGGATGACTCATAGTGAAGACTGGGTTCGTGCAGATAACCAACAATTTACGACGTTTGGAATGAGACTAACGTGAGGTAAAAATTAATTAATTAATTAATTCGAAGACTAATTGATCAGATAAAATATCTGAAAAGTTATTTTAGGAAATGATAACTTTGTTATCATTGTTATTAACTTCATAGTTAATTAGTTACGTTATTATTTAGTTGATCGCGTAATAACTAATTACAGAGAATCTTTGATAAAACTATAAGTCTTCAATTTAATGACAGCAAAGACACGACATATGTGAGTATACTATTTTCTATACTATTCTACGGTATCTTAGTCCGTTCCGCTCTGACATTGCTCGTCCATATGTATATAGTCCTAATTCATTCCTACTTCGATTTGTGTGTATTGTTGTGTAATTTGTTTGATATTACTTGTTAGAAATTACTGCACTGTTGGAACTAGAAGCACAAGCATTTCTCTACACCCGCAATAACATCTGCTAATCATGTGTATGTGACCAATACAATTTGATTTGATTAGATATTTTATTTTAAGTACTCTTATTGTTACTTTCCATAGATAGGAGAGGAGTTAGAGAAGTCTGGCCTTAATATAACCACACAAAGACCATGGAGTGAAACTTTCAAGATAATGCAATTTATACATACATACTTTTATGCTTGCTGGGACATTTAGGCCTATACTTTTTACACTTCACTTTTCTTTACCTTCCTCTCCTGCTCACGACACACACTCTTTGACATATGCTCTTCGACCATTCCATGGAGGTAAAAGAGATGTGGAGGAAATGGACTAATTCGCCCATTCATGCTTTTGCGTCTCAGAGTGTAGTCCTCAATGCTAAATGCACAGTGCAGAACTGCAGATCATACCCCGTGGAAAGGGAAAGCATTTAACCCTGAATGAGCCACACACACACGTCTGTGAGCTGTAAAGATGTATATCACGTCAGTCGACTAAATCCACCGCCCCAGGATGCTGTCTGCGTCTGGTCTTATTTTAGCCCAGAAACTCCAAAAATAGGCAAACTGTAATGTCAGGTTTTAAAATAGCAGTAATTGCAGCACACGATTGCTGTAGTGTGATGGCGGTATAAGGAAAATAGTCATTATACTAAGACCATATAGTTGAGCAAAGACAAAGCTGCTTGGAATTCCTCACGGACATACCTCTGCAAAAATGTGGTTCTCATAGCCTACGCTCAGACCACGTCAGGAAATAGGAGTCACCGTTGGTTCCAGTTTGGTATAATTCAAGCAGCTCCAGTGTTTTTAGAAAGATGAAGTCAAAAAAGAAAATCAAGGAATAGAACAGAAATACTGAAGGAGACAATTTGGTGACTAAGAAAGGTAGAAACAAATGGTGAAAGAAAAAAAAAGAAAGAAAAATCAAGCCCGAGAAAAACACTAGGTGAACCAGGTGGGAGAAGACCACGAGATAAGAAAAGGAAAGAGAGAATTTGATGAGTTGGGCATGTGGGTTTTGGCACTGCATTTCGTCATTCATCCCTTCCTACAGTCATTCTCATCTCATGTGAGAGCCAGTCCTAGAGCCTAGGGCCCAGAGCCACAGACAAAGAGAGGGGCCTTTATCCACATGGGCCTGGAGTGTTTACGGTGCACACACAGATGGGCTAGCAGAGCACATACAGACCGGTCCAGAGGCATGTGGATCCCACCTACCATTTCCCCAGCACTGGGATGTGAAATAGCCCTGGGCCCGGCAGCATGGGCCAGCTGTGGGCTGCAGCCTGTAGCCATGCTGAAGAGGAAGACCTGGCAGAGACCACAATATGTGGATGCACTCACATCTGGCGAAGTCTGGTCCAGAAGTACTCACAGAACGCATACACCAGGACAAAGATAGATAGATGGATGGACGGATAGACAGATGGACGGACAGTGATATCAAGTGAGTAGTGTGAGGCCAAGCATGAATACTTTAGTGTTCAAATTCAGTTGTCATATAAAAAGTTCAACCCTATAGGTCATATAGAAAGCACAACCCACTATAAAAACAATACAGATCTGTCATTCAGTCACTCCAGTCATACATTTCTTTAGTCAGCTCCATCCCCTGTCTCTCCTAAAGCCGTATGTGACTGTGTCTGTGTCATGGCCACAGAGATATGGGTTTGTAAAAGTCTCTGTCTCTATCTCATTCACAGGAACATTACGAGTCACACAGGGCCAAAGTCCTAGGCTGCCAGCGATTGGACGCCAGTTCGAACAGGAAGCTGGACAGATAAAGAAGTCTCTGTGGTCGCCTTTGGCAGCCGGAGTACATGGGAAACCAGGTCGGGATGGAGAGGGGGCAGGTTTGGCCCCAAACGAATTGCAGGGATGACATGGAACGGAAGCTGGACTGCCTGCCAGGCGCCTATGAGTGTGGGTGTTTGTGAGTGTTTCCCTTTGTAAGTTCCACATACAGTAGAAGGGAAACGGGACAAAAGTACAAAGTTGGAATTGCAATTCATATCAATGGTGGATTTATTAATAAAAAATGAATAGGCTTTTGTGTATAAAACATTAGGGACACATTCGAAATATTGAGTTGCACCCAATGATGTATATATACACTAAATGACTAATAGTCTAATAGAGTAGTCTATAGACTAATAGAGACTAATAGTCTCCCCCACCATTGTAAAAAAACATTTTGGAAGCTATTGAAATGCATGTATTAATGCCTACATTTGTTTCTGCCCCATTTATTCTATTAGACACCTTAATGCATACTTTTCAATTATATTATGTGAGATAAACATATAAATAATACAACAAATATATATATACAAACATTTTCCTTAAAGTATATATATTCTTTCTTACTAATGTTACTGTCCTCACTACAACAACAAAAATTATGAAACATTTAATTGAAATAGTGTAGAATTCCATTCATTCCTGTGGAGGACTGCTGCTACTGGTGAGTGCCAATATGGCTTCAAAGCCTCACAATGGCCAATACATCCAGTAGCATTAGCTATCCCGGGTTTATATACATCATTGGTTGCACTCCCTTTTGAACTCAGAATAGCCTCAATTCGTTGGGACATGGACTCTACAAGGTGTCGAAAGCATTCCACAGGGATGCTAGCCCATGTTGACTCCAATGCTTCCCACAGTTGTGTCAAGTTGACTAGATATCCATTGGGTGGTGAACCATTATTGATAAACTGTTAAGCGTGAAAAACCCAGCAGCGTTGGAGCTCTTGACACAAACGCCTGGCACCTACTACCATACCCCATTCAAAGTTACTTCAATATTTTGTCTTTCCCATTCACTCTCTGACTGGCACACATACACAATCCATGTCTTGATTTTCTCAAAGCTTAAAAAATATTCTTTAACCTGTCTCCTCCCCTTCATCTACACTGTGGATTTAACAGGTAACATTAATAAGGGATCATAGCTTTCACCTGGATTCACCTGGTCAGGCTATGTCATGGAAAGATCAGGTGTTCCTAATGTTTTGTACACTCAGTGTACGAGTATGGATGTTCCTGTTGCAGTGCTCCCAGGTGATATTTATTTATAACAACGTTTGGACCCTCTTCATCAGGCGTCTTCCTTTCTGTTTCCATGAGTTTCCTACAACTCCAGCACCTGCAGAAAGTACCTGGATGTGCTTCAGCTTTTGTACATGTTGCAGTGATCTATTCTATCCAGTAGGGGGAGGGGTGATAAACTACAGTGGCTTGAGTCTGCCTCCACACTCTTCACTCACTGCATTCTATTCTGTGCACTTTACTTCGAGCAATTTTCCTCCAAGCACTGATGCACTCAGTGCTATTGTGCTTTTGAGGGTGGAAAGTATTTAAAATCCCATGATATGCACGACACTATTATTATAGTTCATCCTTCATCACATGCAGAATCATTCAATCTATTCCTGAATGTTGTCGTTATAGTACATATTGAATAATCCAAATGGAGCCTCTGTCCTTGAGAATGAGTAATATTAGCCTCAAAGCATAATGCCTGCCTTTGTTGTTCGCTTGTGTAATCTTGTTTGCCCATCGTCTTAGTTAGGGTTGCAAAGCTACCGGTAATTTACCAAAGTTACCGTAATCTTCAGTAATTATGGTAATTAACAGAAAATCTACAGCAATTTATAGTAACTTTGGTCATTTATACTTGAATAACTTAAAAATATATATATTCATCTATAGAATACTTTTGTATATCTGTGTTTATATTGTACATGAGTTTCTAGCAGGTAGACCATATGGTTCAACAGAAAATAGCCTAATGAATGAAAAAGCATCTAATCAACAATGGCAATTTATTTATTGAGTTTGATGACAAAACATTGACAACAAATGCATATTGACAGTAAAATAAATTAAAGCGTATCATTTTGGGGGGGGTGGGTATTTCATGCTCAAGCCCTCATGTTAAACACCAATGGTATTATATTATATGGCTTATATTTAGGATAATGTTTTACAGATTTGTCATTCTATTTTTTTTTATTTATCACCTTATTTAATTATTTCATATATTTTACATGTGATATGGCCAGAGAGGATCAGAGAAAATTACAGATACTTGTTATAATCTGAAGTACCCAAAAGGACCACTAGATATCTTGTGATAGATGACATAAATCCTTGAAAGATACAAGATTCTGGTAGTTTACTGGTAAACCTTCCAGTAATATACCCTCCCTTTGCAACCCTAGTCTTGGTACAGTATTCCAAGCATTGACATGCTTTGAAATGTCTTGGCAAGCTAGGGTCTTACATGAATTTTTTTATTTTTATGAATTGACCACTGGCCTACAGTTGGCTATTGCATACAAGTATCTCAATGCACTGTATGGTACAGAGTGAAAAACTGCCTGACTAATATGTTTTTGGATACATCCTCTTGATGATTTGGAGTGCTCAGTAAGGTTGTTATATCTATGTGATTCAAAGTGGACTGCATTACTAGACAGTTTTTCCACTGTGATGTTACGTTACCTTGGCAAGAAATGCTTAAAACGGTACACTTAAAAATAATATTTTTGAGAACATCTTATCCCAAAACCCTTCCGGTGGAGAAAAAGAGAACTGATTAATGGAACTGATTAATTCTTGACAACAGTGTTGATTTGCCTCCTCGACCTGAATTAAATATGTCACGAACATGGAACAATTCCCAAAGCCAACACTCTCAACACTGCAGCCAAAACATCTAGAGGCAAAGAGTCCACCCAGAAAAAAGACCCAACCAAAACAACTGCCACCACACATTTTGGCGATATTTATGCCCCTTAGAACCAGGGCAGTGGGAACACTATTTTTGGAGAAAATAGTTTAGTTACAACATTCTAGCCCCCAAAACCATCCAGAATCTGCATTTTTTCAAAATGCTCCATTCATGGAAGGCTAAAGTGGTGCAGAGAGGAGGGCACGCAGCTCCTGGGTATATGGGTTAGGGCCTTAAGGGAATAAAATGAAGAGCTAGTGAAAGGTGTGGCTTAGTTATTTGAGAAACGAGAGTGTCTTTTTACACAGCGGTGTCTGACTTATGTAACAGAGCCTAGAGAGAGACACCTTCTGGGATCAATCAGATATTTACTAAAACAATCTACGCGCTCTATATGAGGGCTCAGAGAAAAGAACCTGGCACGTTAAAAGGAATCAAACATGGTAGAGCTTCTGAGATCATCGTTCTCTGTTGATGAACCTTAAGCTGTTTATCAGGGTTTCAGATATGAATCACTTGCATTATGACAAACCCATAATCAGGGCTTCCATAGAGGTGTATGGCCATTATCACAGACACTTACCAATGCTAATTGTGTGTCAGATATGATCGACCTGAGTGATCCTCTGAGTCTCCTTCCATACAAATTTCTTCTTGAAGACATAATGCTCAACCTTCACAGTGTCCTACTTCATATGTTCATTATTCCTTGACCTTATACTTGCATCCCACTCACCGTACGAACAAGAGGGAAAATGCTTATTATTATATGTGACAACCCTGGTGTGTTGTAACATCATGGTTTTCTGGGTCAAGAGGAACCCCTGAAGAAAGTCAGAGGATTAATAGATTGAAAAGGGGGTGATCGTCATCAGGTAAACCAAATTAGAGCGCTGATCCGTCAGGACTACGCTCCGGTGAGGTTTAGAAGACAGGAAGCTGTAACCTGAACACTGACATCTTCCAAATGACTGAACTATAATTGGAAGCTCATTATCCCCGACCGTTAAAAGCAGAGACAGGAGAGGGACAATCTCAGGAGCCCAAATACCTTTTTTTTAAACGGCGATGCAACATTTTGAGAAGTCACCATGGCTATAAAAGGGTCACTTTCTATTGACAAGCAACTGTTTTTTGAGAGACAAGCGTGTGCCAAAGTTCTAGAATGCTTGCTCCCTCGACAATGAGACAAAAGATAGACAGAGAGAGAGAGAGAGAGAGAGAGATACCGAGATAGATGGAGAGAGAGAGAACCAGAGAAAGAGAGTGAGATACAGAGACATGTCATTCTCCTCCCAAACCAAAGTCCCTGGGTAATGCTAGGGACAAACAGCACAGAAAGTACTTTCTGTTGCACATGAACACTTTGCTCATGTCAAAATAGCCATGTTGATAATAGAGTGCCAACCAAGCTAGCGTCTGTTTCATTTGCCCTACTGAATATCTAAATATACAAAAATAAACAATTCAATCTCTAATATGCAACTAAGGACAGCACAGCTGTTAAAAATTGCTGGCTTGCATTCTGTGCCAAAAAGTGGAAGAGAGGACGAAAGAAGGACAGAGAGAGAGAGAGCTGGCAACACCATCAATCTATTTAGTTATGTTGCAAACAAAAGGAGAATAGAATGTCCTTGGTAATTTGCGCTGTGGGTCAAATATTTCTTGACCTAATGTTCTCACAATTAATAGAAATTTCAGTGAAATGGAGTCAATTGCAACAATCTCTTGATGCATTGTTCAAATTTTTATCAAAACAAAGTTCTAGCCATCTGAGGTTTTTCCTCTGAATCCTGTGTTTGTTTGCTAACTAAGGGGATAAAGCTTAAAACCTCTGGCAACAAACACAATGCACTTTCCAGGGCCTTAACTAGCCACAATCAAGCCTGAAATTGTTTGACTGAATCAAGTGGATATGCTCTCCTGTTTAGAATGGACAAGGTTATGTCCATGCTCGTAGGGCTATGACATTTGGAATGGAAAAGTAGGCCTACTAAAAGCATTAGTAGTCATTTGTCATTTAAGGCAGGGACAGCCCCACTCACACCCATTTCTAATGGAATGAAACGGATCAGATGTATCTAACTGGGAATCAGCCATACTACTATATTTATAGATACTATTTAAACATGGCCTATATTCCAACCATCCATCCACACATCATCTTTGTACATGAAGACTGAGACAGTCAAGAGTAGTTAGTGCCTTCAGAAAGTATTCATACCCCTTGACTTATGCCACACTTTGTTGTGTTATAGCCTGAATTCAAAATGGATGAAATAAATTCAAAAAATTGCGCCCATCTACACACAATACCCAATAAGGACAAAGTGAAAACATGTTTTTAGACATTTTTGCAAATTTATTGAAAATGAAATACAGAAATATCTAATTTATGTTTGTCATTTCACACCCCTGAGTCAATAAATGTTAGAATAAGCTTTGGCAGGTATTACTGCTTAGTCTTTCTGGACAAGTCACTAAGAGCCTTGCACACCCAGATTGTACAATATTTGCACATTATACTTTAAAAAAATGATTTAAGCTCTGTCAAGTTGGTTGTTGATCATTGCTAGACTGCCATAGATTTTTATGCCGATTTAAGTCAAAACTGCAACTAGGCCACTTAGGAACATTTAATGTCCTCTTGGTAAGCAACTCCAGTGTATATTTGCCCTTGTATTTTAGGTCATTGTCCTGCTGAAAGGTGCATTTGTCTCCGAGTGTGTGTTGTAAAGCACACTGAACCAGGTTTTCCTCTACTATTTTGCCTTTGCTTAGCCCTATTTATTTTTATCATAGGAAAAAAAAACTAGTCCTTGCCGATGACAAGCATACCCATAACATGATGCAGCCCACCACCATGCTTGAAAATATAAATAGTGTTACTCAGTGATGTATTGTGTTGGATTTGCCCCAAACATAGCACTTTGTATTCAGTATGTAAAGTTAATTTATTTTCCAATTTTTTTGTAGTCATTCAAAAATCATGTTAAACACTTTTATTGCACACAGAGTGAGTCCATGCAACTTATTATGTGACTTTTAAAGCACATTTTTACTCCTGAACTTATTTAAGCTTGCCATAAGTCAGGGGTTGAATACTTACTGACTCAAGCGATTTCAGCTTTAGTAAACATTTCAAAAACCATAATTCCACTTTGACATTATGGGGTATTGTGTGTAGGCCAGTGACACAAAATCTAAATGTAACACAACAAAATGTGGGAAAAGTCAAGGGGTGTGAATACCTTCTGAAGCCACTGTAAACTCTAAATTCACTCTCTGTAGATTGGTATTGGCACTGATTACATCTGGAGGTAGCAATGCGATCCAATAGGTAATGGAAAGAGAGTAATAATAGCCCCAATCCATTTGAGGAAAACCAAGAATGCCTACTGACAACAGCGTAAATCAATACGGTCCTGTCGAACCAAGGAGTAGCCACAAGAATAATGAAGAGGCACTCCGCTTCTCCTTTCTACCCCTCCCTCGCTCCCCTATTCCCTCACTCCCCTGTTCCCTCGCTCCCCTGTTCCCTCGCTCCCCTGTTCCCTCGCTCCCTGCACTCGTCTCTCTGACTCCCACGCCTCATTACAAGATTTTGTAACATTAATCTTCCCTTCTTTATTGTCCTTCTAATGTAGCTCTCTTCCGACCGACCGACCGACCGACCTACCGCCTGCAAATACTCAAGACCCTTCAGAACATTTGTCTCTCTTGTCTCCAGTAGGGCTCTCATGTTATCAAGTCTTCATATATTACAGTAGAGTCTGTAATTATTGACACCCTTGATAAAAATGAGCAAAAATGAGCAAAAAACTCTCAGAGAAAGAGATTTTGTTTAACAAGTAATACATTATTTTTTTCTCAAAAAGGTTGCGGTCAAAATTATTGACCCCGCTGTTTTCAATACCTTTCCATACCTCACCTTGCGAGGATATCGGCACTGAGCATTTTTCTAAAATGTTTTATGAGTTGGAGAACACATTAGGAGGGATCTGGAATTCTTCTAGATTGTTGATATCCTTATTTTGCGCTTGTGGACTGCCCTCTTCCGTCTTCTGCCACTGTGTACTCTCTGTTTAGGGCCGAATAGCATTCTAGTTTGCTAAATTTTTTTGTTAATTCTTTCCAATGTGTCAAGTAATTATCTTTTCTCATGATTTGGTTGGGTCTAATTGTGTTGCTGTCCTGGGGCTCTGTGAGTCTGTTTGTGTTTGTGAACAGAGCCCCAGCTTGATTAGGGGACTTCTCCAGGTTCATCTCTCTGTATTTGATGGCTTTGCTATGGAAGGTTTTGGAATCACTTCCTTTTAGGTGGTTGAGAAATTGAACGGCTCTTTTCTAGATTTTGATAATTAGTTGGTATCGGCCTAATTCTGCAGTGCATGCATTATTTGGTGTTTTACATTGTACACTGAGGATATTTGGTGTTTGTCCCATTTTGTAAATTGTTGATTGATGAGTGGACCCCAGACCTCACAACCATAAAGGGCAATGGGTTCTATATCTGATTAAAGTATTTTTGCCAGATCCTAATTGGGATGTCAAATTTTATGTTCCTTTTGATGGCATAGAAGGCCCTTCTTGCCTTGTCTCTCAGATCATTCACAGCTTTGTGGAAGTTACCTGTGACACTGATGTTTAGGCCGAGGTATGTATAGTTTTTTTGTGTGCTCTAGGCCAGGTATTCCCAAACTGGGGAACGCAATGCCGTCGGGGGTACACCAAATAAAAATGTGATTCACATATTTTCGAACATTTGGATGGAATTTGTATTTGTGGTCCAGGCAACTGGACCTTTTTTGGAACACCATTATTTTTGTCTTACTGAGATGTACTGTCAGGGCCCAGGTCTGACAGAATCTGTGCAGAAGATATAGGTGCTGCTGTAGGTCCTCCTTGGTTGGGGACAGAAGCACCAGATCATCAGCATTTGACATTTGACTTCAGATTCTAGTAGGGGGAGGCCGGGTGCTGTTGTAATGCCCTCGCCAATTCATTCATGCATTTGTTGAAGAGGGTTACAGCTGCATCCAAGTCTCACCCCACAGCGCTGTGGAAAGAAATGTGTGTTTTTTGCCAATTTTAACCGCACACTAGTTGTTTATCTACATGGATTTTATAATGTTTTTCCCCCAACACCACTTTCCATCAATTTGTATAGCAGACCCTCATGGTAAATTGAGTCAAAAGCTTTTTTGAAATTAACAAAGCATGAGAAGACTTTGCCTTTTGTTTTTGGTTTGTTTTCTTTGTCAATTGGGGTGTGCAGGGTGAATACGTGGTCTGTCGTATGGTAATTTGGTAACAAGCCAATTTGACATTTGCTCAGTACATTGTCTTCACTGAGGAAATGTAAAAGTCCGCTGTTAATGATAATGCAGAGGATTTTCCCAAGGTTGCTGTTGACGCATATGCCACGGTAGTTATTGGGGTCAAATTTGTCTCCACTTTTGTGGATTGGGGTGATCAGTCCTTGCTTTCAAATAGTGGGGAAGATGCCAGAGCTAAAGATGATGTTAAAGAGTTTAAGTATGGTCAATTGGAATTTGTCATCTGTATATTTTATAATTTCGTTTAAGATACCATCATCACCACATGCCTTTTTGGTTTGGAGGGTTTGTATTGTGTCCTGTAGTTCATTCAATGTAATTAGAGAATCCAGTGAGTTCTGGTCGTTTTTAATAGTTGCCTCAAAATTTTGAATATTTATATTTGATCATGTATACATCTTTGCTGTTTGTTCTTTGTTATAGGCCCAAAAAGATTGGAGAAGTGTTTTGGATAGATACCTCTTTGTGTTGTTTATTTTGTGATTTCCAATTTTCCCAGAAGTGGTTAGAGTCTATGGATTTTCAATTACACTGAACTGATTTCTGACGTACTTCTTTTTCCATAGTGCATTTCTGTATTGTTTTAGTGATTCACCATAGTGAAGGCTAAGGTTTTCTGGGTCTCTATGTCTTTGGTTGGATAGGTTTCTCAGTTTCTTTCTTAGGTTATTGCATTCTTCATCAAACCATTTGTCATTGTTGTTAATTTTCTTAGGTTTCCTGCTTGAAATGTTTAGATTTGATAGAGAAGCTGAGAGGTCAAATATCCTGTTTAGGTTTTCTACTGCCAAGTTTACACCTTTACAATTACTGTGATATGTTTTGTCCAGGAAGTTGTCTAAAAGGGATTGAATTTGTTGTTGCCTAACTGGTCTGATCTGACATGGTTGGTTTTGGAGGGTATTGTTTGTTTGGGGTGGGGGTGTGGATGTGGCTGGTGGTGCTGTGGTCTGGATGTAGGTCGTCTCGGCGTGGGTCCTCTATGTGTAGGTTCGGGGGGGGGGGGATGTGGCTGGTGGTGCTGTGGTCTGGATGTAGGTCGTCTCGGCGTGGGTCCTCTATGTGTAGGTTCGGGGGGGGGATGTGGCTGGTGGTGCTGTGGTCTGGATGTAGGTCGTCTCGGCGTGGGTCCTCTATGTGTAGGTTTGGGGGGGGGGGGGGGTGTGGCTGGTGGTGTTGTGGTCTGGATGTAGGTCGTCTCGGCGTGGGTCCTCTATGTGTAGGTTCGGGGGGGGGGGGAGTCTCACTAGTCTGGGCAGGGTGTCTGTTGATCTGTTGCTCCTGTGTGAGGTGTTGGGTCTGCGGTCTGATGGCGATGTCCTTTAGGGTCCTAGCAAAGGCACTGCTGCCTTGTATAACTGGACCTGGTCGTAAAGGCTGTTCAAGTCCAGGGCGGAGTGGTGGGCCAGGTAAACATTTGGTTTTGAGGCACAGTCACGGGAAATACTTGCGTTTATATTTCCGTGGTAGCAGGGTGGAGATAACCACTTGTGCTTTGGTGAAAGTAGAAGTATCTTTTTCAATCACTTCCTTGAGTGCTGTGGCCAGCCTTTCCTGCTTTGCTTTCAGATCGTTTGTCTCTGTGTGTATTATTATGAGGCTGGGTGACCCTAGTTGGTCCTCAGACAGAAGGTCTAGGGCTCATTGGGTGTTTGGACACCAGAGTTGATTTTGTATATATTTCCCGTTTGAGTTCATAAAGAGTACAATCTGTGGCTTGTGTATGTCCTCAGTGGGTGTG
The DNA here is from genome assembly GCF_045679555.1 of Salvelinus alpinus. Classification (NCBI taxonomy): domain Eukaryota; kingdom Metazoa; phylum Chordata; class Actinopteri; order Salmoniformes; family Salmonidae; genus Salvelinus; species Salvelinus alpinus. Next base: position 20,331,558 of record NC_092109.1, on the reverse strand, counting down.
GGGGGATTGTCAGGAGGGCTATCAGGGTGGCTGACAGGGGGGGTGCTCAGAGGGGGTGGGATCTCCTGGACTTGGGGTTCTTCATTTGTCTGTCCTGCTGTGATGTTGAGGCTATGGTCAGGGCCTGGGGTGGACTGTTTTGCTGTGGTGTCAAGACTTTGGTTAGGATCTGAGGTGTCCTGTTCTGCTGGCTTCTCTGCGAGGGTGGCCAGCTCTCTAATGGGTTGTTCTATGTCACATGTCATCTTTCTCACTTTCTTCTCCAGGAGTCTCACCTTCTCCTCTAGTGCTCTGTTCTTCTCCTGCTCCTGCTCTTTCTCCTGCTGATGTTGTCTCACCACAGCCCAGAGTGCAGTCATTTCTCTCTACACCTTCAGCTCTCCGGGTCTGGTTGTGGGGGTGTTGTTGTGCTGGACAATTTTTTTGTGCTGACTGTAGTGTGTTCACCTGCTGTTCCAGCTCCACCCACCTTACCTTCAGCTAGGTGAATGTATCCTTCATTTAAATGAGGGAGTAGTGCTCTGTGCTGGGAGGTTGACTTTCCGCTTGGGGTTGCTCGTCTGTGGTGTTGTTTAATTAAGATGTATGTTCGGACACTCTTGGGGTGGGGTTATCTTTCTCAGGAGAGAGCTTCTCCAGCTGCGCTCCCTCTTTGAGTATATGAAAGTCCAGCTGAAACTGTTTGAGGTTGCCCTGTACCAATACTGTTTCAGACTTGTACAGATTGACAGTGGCTGACTCAGAGTCCTCGTTGTCTAGTATCCTGAGTTTCCACCCATCGCTAACAGCCCCCCCTCTTAACAGAGGAGTAGTGTGTTAATATAGCACTGTGCCATGCCAGGGTATGGTCTGTGTGGAAGATTAAGTTGCTTACGTTCCCATTTTTATAGCAGTCAGCAAAAAGTGTCTCTTTATTTTCCATAGGGAGCTTATTTTTGTACTCTTTCCGTTCCTTCTAATTGTTTTACATCTAGGGGTTACTGTATTGTAATGACCTCTGCACAGAGGGAGGGGGTTTCAAAGGCCTCTGCATTTGGGTGGGGGAGGCTGTGAAACTCTCCTGCCATTGTTGGGCTCAAGGGCTTTGACACTCTCTCACAGATCTGTTCTGTCCTAGCAAGCTTGGTAGCCTTAACCTAGTATTGAGTCCTTATAAAGTAAAATATATTATTTTAATAGATTTTTATTCTTGGCTTTAAAAGTAGCTCCAGACTAAACATTACTCACTCAGTTCCGGGTTGGATGGTGTTTTCAGGTTTCTGTTGTGCTTCTTTTTCTGGAAATTGGTTTGCCAGAGCATTTGCTGTATAGTCTTTCGGATTAAGAGTCTTTGATAGTAGTATTTGTTAATTAAAAAAAAAAGTTTATGTTGTGGAGGGTAATATCCTGTATATCTCCTTGTGGAAAAATCCAAGTTTATCAAACTCTAAATCTGTCTTTTTGTAAAAAAACATGCTGAAAAACGTGAGAGCTCATCTGCTCATGACCTCTCTCTCTCATCCTTTTCCCTCCGAGTACCTGCTAAAGTCAAAGGCAATAAGGTCAGAGGAAGGTACGGCTTAATAGAATTAAGAGAATGTGTTTTCTTTCTCGACATTAAATGAGTTGGGACTTCGTGGGGATGCAGGGGAGGGTGAAGGGCCATGTATGTACACAGTGTTCTGACTGATTGAATTGCTCTCTGAGGAGCTCAACCTTTCCTTTATACTCTCTTTCACTCTCTGTTTTTCTCTCTCACTCTCTCTATTTCCATTTTGTTTCTCTCTCATTCCCTTTTTCCTTTCCCCTGTTTAATTCTCTTGCTATTTTTTCCTCTTTCTCCTTTCTCGTTTTTCTTTTTGTTCTTCGCCATCTCTCTCTTACAACTCTTTGCTTCTGTGTCCTATGTGTCCTATCTCCCCTCCCTCTCCCTTTCTCCCTTCACTTTCACCCTTTCTCTTTCTCTCCCCTTTCTCTCTCTACCTCCCTCTCCATCCCTCCCTCATGTGTCGGAGGCAGGGGCTGTGGCTGAGACAGAGATTTTGTTGCCTAGGGAGTGATGTTACGAAACACTGCAGCACACCGTCATTCATGTCGCCATCCCTCTTTTATCAGGGCTCCGCAACCTATTACACAAACACGCACACACTCAGGCACACACACACACACACACACACTCAGGCACACACACACACACACACACACACACACACACACACACACACACACACACACACACACACACACACACACACACACACACACACACACACACACACACACACACACACACACACACACACACACCTGATTGAAATGTCACACTCAACCGAGCTAAATCAGAAATGGTTTTTTTCTACGACTCAGTATGCACCTCTCAGGTATAGTCTGTTATGCATTGATTGAATGTTACCCTGCATGATGCTACACCTAGCCAATGCTTTGATTACATTATTTGATACTGGGAATAAGTTTGAACAAGCCCTTATATGCATACATATTTTTCATCTAGACAGTAATCTAGCACTTCTATGGACAGGAACAGTAATTCATCAGAGTAAAAGTGGTTTTGAAATATGATACACCTATCTTGCAAAACAAACAGACAAATAAACCAAGATATTGCAATGTTGTCATGACAACTTGAGAATAAAAAAGGGGGAAAAAGTGGCTTTCAGTGCCAAACTACCAGAGGTCAATGTTGGTTGTTGAGGAAAATAAAGGCAAGCTACTCGACTGATGCTAGAAAGAAAAGGTCGTCATATACAGTGCATTTAGAAAGAATTCAGACTCCTTGACTTTATCCACATTTTGTTACCTTACAGCCTTATTCTAAAACAGATTAAATCAATAAAAAATCCCCATCAATCTAAACACAACACCCCCATAATGACAGAGCGAAAACAGGTTTTTAGAATTTTTGCAAATCTATTAAAAATAAAAATCTGAAATACCTTATTTAGATACGTTTTCAGACCCTTTGCTATGAGACTCGAAATTGTTTCCATTGATCATCCTTGAGATGTTTCTACAACTTGATTGGAGTCCACTTGTAATAAATTCAATTGATTGGACATGATCTGGAAAGGCACATACCTGTCTATATAAGGTCCCACAGATGACATTGCATGTCAGAGCAAAAGAAAAAGCCATGACGTCAAAGGAATTGTCCGTAGAGCTCCGAGACAGGATTTTATCGAGACACAGATCTGGGGAAGGATACCAAAAAATGGCTGCAGCATTGAAAGTCCCCAAGAACACAGTGGCGTCTATCATTCTTAAATGGAAGAAGTTTGGACCCACCAAGACTCTTCCTAGAGCTGGCCGCCTGGCCAAACTGTTAAATCGGGGGAGAAGGGCCTTGGTCAGGGAGGTGACCAGGAACCCAATGGTCACTCTGACAGAGCTCCAGAGTTTTTCTGTGGAGATGGGAGAACCTTCCAGAAGGACAAACATCTCTGCAGCACTCCACCGATCAGGCATTTATGGTGGTGGCCAGACGGAAGCCACTTCTCAGTAAAAAACACATGACAGCCCATTTGGAGTTTGCCAAAAGGCACATAAAGGACTCTCAGACCGTAAGAATCAAGATTTTCTGGTCTGCTGAAACCAAGGTTGAACTCTTTGGCCTGAATGCCAAGCATCACATCTGGAGGAAACCTGGCACCATCCCTAAGGTGAAGCATGGTGGTGGCAGTATCATGCTTTGGGGATGTTTTTCAGTGGCAGGGACTGGGAGACTAATCAGGATCGAAGGAAAGATGAATGGAGCAAAGCACAGAGAGATCCTTGATGAAAACCTGCTCCAGAGCGCTCAGGACCTCAGACTGGGGTGAAGGTTCACCTTCCAACAGGATACCGACCCTAAGCACACAGCCAAGACAACGCAGGAGTGGCTTTGGGACAAGTCTCTGAATGTCCTTCAGTGGCCCAGCCAGAGCCCGGACCGATCTAACATCTCTGGAGAGATCTGAAAATAGCTGTGCAGCGACGCTCCCATCAAGCCTGACAGAGCTTGAGAGGATCTGCAGAGCAGAATGTGAGAAACTCCCCAAATACAGGTGTGCCATGCTTGTAGCATCATACCCAAGACGACACGATGCTGTAATCGCTGCCAAAGGTGTTTCAACAAAGTACTGAGTAAAGGGTCTGAATACTTCTGTAAATATAATGTTTCAGTTTTTAATTTTTTATAAATTTGCAAACATTCTAAAAATCTGTTTTTGCTTTGTCATTATGGGGTGTTGTGTGTATATTGATGAGAAAAACAACAACAATTAAATACATTTTAGAATAAGGCTGTAATGTGGAAAAAATCAAGGGGTCTGAATACTTTCCGAAGACCGTACCTTTGTCACGGTGATGTTATCCTGAAAAGCCCCTTTCACGTGGTAGTAAATATTAATATTTCTGCCCTTTTCATCTCAAAGTCTATTATTTGGATCAGAGAAATAGAGGGAAAACAAGGTGAGAAAATAGCAAGTCATTTTAAATACACAGCCCTAGGAGAGCATGGTGACCAATGACCATTATCCAGCTTCATGCCTATGTCCAATGTCATAATGGAAACTAACTAGAAATAACCAGTCACCAGTCTTAATAAGCATCACCTCTCCAGTTTACCCTGGGCAACCCATTATCCAAATTCACTTTTGTTAAATGTTTATTAGTTTACTACTGGAAATGTTTTGATGGAAACCTGAAGTCAGCTGAGAAGTTTGAAATAGTCGATACTCACCCACGCACATAAGCACGCACACACACACACACACACACACACACACACACACACACACACACACACACACACACACACACACACACACACACAGAACACATACAAAAGCACACAAACACAAAGCACAGACACACAAAATCACACATTAGTCAGCCATGCTAAACTGTACTGATCCTTCTGCATTGATGCAAGGGTGCTTCAGGATACATAACCATGAGAAAATGCATGCTCTTTCATTCATCCTTGTATTGTTTTGACGTATGTTTCTAAAAATAGGAATCCAATAACCTTGATGGTCAATCTGAGAATTGAGTGCCAACATGCACACACTCATGCACACACCATGCATGCACAGATGCACACCACACACACACACACACACACATACAGAATATTTATTGTCGGTGTCAGCCTTATCCATCCAGATGCTCCGTCTCTCCTTCCATCTTTCCATCACACACCCCTTTACACCCAGTTACAAAATAGCCCTACTCCTGACCTCCGTTCCATACAAACACACATCCATCCCTCCCCTCCCTATGCCCCAAGCAGGTCTGCTCCCCATCAGTGAGGTATGTCATCCACACTAGCTTCCCAAAGACTAGTAGGGGTTAACTGGGGCTATTTCCAGTCCCGAGGGCCTTTGCTTGATCCCCAAGCCTGCATACACAACCCAGATGTAGACTGGATCAAGGGCCGGCGCAGAGTGAGGCACCAGCCACGGTCCCTAGCCCATGCATGTGGCTTTGTGGTGGGATAGTGATGGTATGGAGGGCCTCTCATTAGGTCATTAGGTGTCATTAGCAGTCATAAGGCTTAATGAAGGGATAATGGGGATCAGACCTCAGTACTAACTGATTTGAAGTTTGTTTTGTGTTTTTCCCCTAATGGAAAGGTTACGATTTGGAAAGGTTAAGCTGATCCAAGATCTGTGCCTACAGGACAACGTCAAGACAGCCTGAGATCTACTGTAAGAAGAGTGCCCTTTCATTGTAATCTATCTAAATTCCCTGCTAGAACAAAACAACCAATGACGTGTTAGAGAGTTATGAAAACCCAATAAAAGCCTAAACATCAGCCCAAGATAGTTTCCCCTCTAAAAAAAGTTAGGAAACAATGCAGGATAATGATTCCACTTGGTGCTTCCTATTAAGTCTCCTAAGAAGGGGGTCAGGAACACAACAGTTTAAGAATAGAGGGGGGAGTGGGGAATAGCCATGTGAATAGAAATGTTTGTAATAATCGCTAGAGCCTTGTGGACCCTGAAAGAGACAGGACATCCAATGCCTGGCCTTTAGAAGAGCCAAGAATTGGTGTGGAGGGTGACAAAAATGGGGCTTTTAAAGGTTTTTAATAGTTTGCCTAGGGATATTACGGTGACCATATTACCGCCTCACCGGCACTCATGAGTCATGACCTCAGTAAAATTCTATGTGAATGTTGACCCCATGGTAATCTCCTGTTATGCAATCTGGGCATGCTTTGGTAGTACCCAACTTGATAATGACCATCAGGTCCTAATGGCCTGGTACTCAGGGCTCTAATGTCCCTCCATCAGGTCCTAATGGCCTGGTACTCAGGGCTCTAATGTCCCTCCATCAGGTCCTAATGGCCTGGTACTCAGGGCTCTAATGTCTCTCCATCAGGTCCTAATGGCCTGGTACTCAGGGCTCTAATGTCCCTCCATCAGGTCCTAATGGCCTGGTACTCAGGGCTCTAATGTCCCAAATAAAGTCATCAAAACAGTAACATGTTTTTAAAACTCACCTCACTGTGAAAGAAGTTCAACAGCAGGTTAAAAAACCTGTTTGTGAATGTTGTTTCAAAGCCTAACACAACGAAATGGACAGCTTTCTAAGGTGATGATTATTTGAAAACACCCATTAGAGGGACATAACAGGAGATTGGGCTACCAAGTGGCTCAGTGGTTAAAGGCATTGCATCTCAGTGGTAGAGGTGTCACTACAGTCACCCTGGTCGAATCCAGGCTGTATCACAACCGGACGTGATTGGGAGTCCCACAGGGTGGCGCACAATTGGCCCAGCGTCATCCGGGATTGAACAGTGTAGGCCATCATTGTAAAAAAATATGTCTTCTTAACTGACTTGCCTAGTTAAAAAAAAAGAAGCACATTAGAGCTTCTGCATATCAAATTTGATTGGTCACATACACATATTTAGCCAATGTTATTGCGGGTATAGTGAAATGCTTGTCTTCCTAGCTCCAACAGTGCAGTAGCATCTAACAATTCACAACAATACACAAATCTAAAAGTAAAAGAATGGAATGAAGAAATATATCAATAATAGGATGAGCAATGTTGGAGTGGCATTGATTAAAACACAGTAGAATAGAATACAGTATATACAGTCGCGGCCAAACGTTTTCAGAATGACACAAATATTAATTTTTACAAAGTCTGCTGCCTCAGTTTGTATGATGGCAATTTGCATATACTCCAGAAAGTTATGAAGAATGATCAGATGAATTGCAATTAATTGCAAAGTCCCTCTTTGCCATGCAAATTAACTGAATCCCCCAAAAACATTTCCACTGCATTTCAGCCCTGCCACAAAAGGACCAGCTGACATGTCAGTGATTCTCTCGTTAACACAGGTGTGAGTGTTGACGAGGACAAGGCTGGAGATCACTCTGTCATACTGACTGAGTTCGAATAACAAACTGGAAGCTTCAAAAGGAGGGTGGTGCTTGGAATCATTCTTCTTCCTCCGTCAAATATGATTACCTGCAAGGAAACACGTGCCGTCATCATTGCTTTGCACAAAAAGGGCTTCACAAGCAAGGATATTGCTGCCAGTAAGATTGCACCTAAATCAACCATTTATTGGATCATCAAGAACTTCAAGGAGAGCGGTTCAATTGTTGTGAAGAAGGCTTCAGGGCGCCCAAGAAAGTCCAGCAAGCGCCAGGACCGTCTCCCAAAGTTGATTCAGCTGCGGGATCGGGGCACCACCAGTACAGAGCTTGCTCAGGAATGGCAGCAGGCAGGTGTGAGTGCATCTGCACGCACAGTGAGGCAAAGACTTTTGGAGGATGGCTTGGTGTCAAGAAGGGCAGCAAAGAAGCCACTTCTCTCCAGGAAAAACATCAGGGACAGACTGATATTCTGCAAAAGGTACAGGGATTGGACTGCTGAGGACTGGGGTAAAGTCATTTTCTCTGATGTCATTTTCCCTTTCCGATTGTTTGGGGCATCCGGAAAAAAGCTTGTCCGGAGAAGACAAGGTGAGCGCTACCATCAGTCCTGTGTCATGCCAACAGTAAAGCATCCTGAGACCATTCATGTGTGGGGTTGCTTCTCAGCCAAGGGAGTGGGATCACTCACAATTTTGCCTAAGAACACAGCCATGAATAAAGAATGGTACCAACACATCCTCCGAGAGCAACTTCTCCCAACCATCCAGGAACAGTTTGCTGACGAACAATGCCTTTTCCAGCATGATGGAGCACCTTGTCATAAGGCAAAAGTGATAACTAAATGGCTTGGGGAACAAAACATCAATATTTTGGGTCCATGGCCAGGAAACTCCCCAGACCTTAATCCCATTGAGAACTTGTGGTCAATCCTCAAGAGGCGGGTGGACAAACAAAAACCCACAAATTCGGACATACTCCAAGCATTGATTATGCAAGAATAGGCTGCCATCAGTCAGGGTGTGGCCCAGAAGTTAATTGACAGCATGCCAGGGCGGATTGCAGAGGTCTTGAAAAAGAAGGGTCAACACTGCAAATATTGACTCTTTGCATCTACTTCATGTAATTGTCAATAAAAGCCTTTGACACTTATGAAATGCTTGTAATTATAGTTCAGTATTCCATAGTAACATCTGACAAAAATATCAAAAGACACTGAAGCAGCAGACTTTGTGAAAATTAATATTTGTGTCATTCTCAAAACTTTTGGCCACGACTGTACATATGAGATGAGTAAGGCAATATGTAAACTTTATTAAAGTGACTAGTGTTCCATTATTAAAGTGGCCAGTGTTTTCATGTCTATGTATATAGGGCAGCAGGGTTGAGTACCCGGGTGGTAACCGGCAAGTGATGGCTATTTAACAGTCTTGAGATAGAAGCTGTTTTTCAGTCTCTCGGTCCCTGCTTTGATGCACCTGAACTGACCTCGCCTTCTGGATGATAGTGGGGTGAACAGGCAGTGGCTCGGGTTGTTGATGTCCTTGATTATCTTTTTTGGCCATCCTGTGACATCGGGTGCTGTAGGTGTCCTGGAGGGCATGCAGTGTACCCCCGTTGATGCGTTGGGCATACCACACCACCCTCTGGAGAGCCCTGTGGTTGAGGGCGGTTCAGTTGCCATACCAGGCAGTGATACAGCCTGACAGGATGCTCTCAATTGTGCATCTGTAAAGGTTTCTGAGGGTCTTAGGGGCCAAGCCAAATTTCTTCAGCCTCCTGAGGTTGAAGAGGCCCTGTTGCGTCTTCTTCACCACAATGTGTGTGAGGGTGGACCATTTCAGATTGTCAGTGATGTGTACACCGAGGAACTTGAAGCTTTCCACCTTCTCCACTGCGGTCCTGATGATGTGGATAGGGGCGTGCTCCCTCTGCTGTTTCCTGAAGTCCACGGTCAGCTCCTTCATTTTATTGATGTTGAGAGAGAGGTTATTTTCCTGGCCCCACTCTGCCAGGGCCCGCACCTCCTTCCTGTAGGCTGTGTCATCATTGTCGGTAATCAGGTCTACTACTGTTGCGTCGTCTGCTTGTTGATTGAGTTGGAGGCGTGCGTGGCCACGCAGTCATGGCTAAATGAGGAGTACAGGAGGAGGCTGAGCACGCACCCTTGTGTGGCCCCTGTGTTGAGGATCAGCAAAGTGGAGGTGTTGTTTCCTACCTTCACCACCTGGGGGGCGGCCCGTCAGGAAGTCCAAGACCCAGTTGCACACTGCGGGGTTCAGACCCAGGGCCCGAGCTTAACCCTTTTATGTGTGAGTTCCAAATATCTCTAACGGTCGCCCCAGTGTGAGTTTTTTTATGCACATGATGTTAGAACGTTCTCTCCGTTCCAGAATGTGACTGTTATGCAACAGTACATTTAATCCGCGCTGCCCTCAAACCAAGGCACGCAGCCTGTTTTTTTTGTAGGCTGTTTTCAACTTGTCAATTTCAAATGATTTTCAAACAAGTTTTTTATTTTCTAAGAACAGTTTGAATTGAGGTGTGTTCCGTCTCATTCATTCACATAAAAGTAGCAATTTTTACTTTTGCGAACCAATACATTTTTTGGGACATTTCTGACCCGGACAAAATTCCCCAAACATTTCTCAATTGTTTGTACAGTTCAAGTCTGCGGACATTGCTCATCTCCCATCCTGCACACACGTGTTCACATTTTCCATCTGTTGCCTGCATCGCAGTCATATTTGTTTTCGTTACCAATAATAACTTTGGAAATGTTTGCGTTTCTATCAAAGTAAGTGCCTTGTTACGTTATAATAGTTTCTGCATGTCGTGTTATGTCGTTTCTACTGTAGCATAATGTTTTTGTGTATATTCCTTATAACCGCTGACATGCGAGGTAACGTTACTCATTTCATAACCTTTATGGTGTTATACTTAATACTTAGGTAGCTAGCTACATTCTTCTACTAGCTCTGGAAAACAATGCTAATTGCGTCAGAGAAGTATTAGCATGTGTTGTATTTTGAAGCTACCCTGGAAAAATTGAAAAACATCTTCTTATACCACTTGGTTGTTTTCTGAGTGCATTCCACAAAGCTGTTTATCATGTCCGCCTTATCCACTGCCCCCATTTTGAGGTTATAGTCAAGCACACAGTCTGGTTTTATTTTTCTCTCTCCCGTCAGGTGCTCCACCTTCCCTGTGGCCGACATGGTTGCTGTGTGGACAGTGGAGAGGACATGGATTTCTCGTTTGTCATGCCACTTTACTGCCAGCTGTTGACATTTCTTATTTTGTATAACAGGTCATTTAGGATGGCAGTAGCATTGTTGATGAAATGCAGTCATCGCAGCAGAACTAGGAAGCAGTCTTGGGAAAAGAGGGTGGCAAAGAAGGGAGTTGCAAACATAGGATCTGTGCTCCAGTATTCTCTTAGGGAGTTCTTCTTTACTATCCCCATGAGAAGGACTGTCACCAGGAAGGTATACATTTCACTAATTGTGGTTGTCCCCCCCACTCCTGGCTCTCTCTTCTCCTGTAGCTCCAAGGCATAGCGATTGGTCTCTGCTATGTCTCCCACCAGCTCCTCTGTCAGAAACAACTTAAAGCACTCTGCCTCAGATGGAAATGGCAAGGGGCGTTGCACTCCAGACTGGGACTCATCAAAGAAAACAGCAGGATCAGGAGGGGTGAAATGGCTGGCAGCCTTCCAGCTACCACAGAACTCTTGTACTTCATCCACTGTGGGTCTGCCTCCACCAGCATCTTCAAAGTGAACTGGGACTTTGTCAGTGGACAAGGGTTCCTCAGATTCAGGGTTCTTAGTGGCTGGGGGGCAGCTCCTCACTGTCACTGTCAGAATCTGATTCCTGACTTTCAGACTCATTGTCAGAATTTTTTTAAATCTCCAGAATTTCCGCATTTGTGAGTTGTCTCCTTTTGAAAGACATTGCTAATGCTAATGCTACAGCTTAGCCCACTAGCTACATACATAAACAACAACACTGAATGGCTCAGAGTGGGAGTGAGAGGTTATGTGATTGACTGCCTGCACGCGCCATTTGTATCAATAAATCACTATCAGAAAATGTTTTGTATTGTAATTATTGATATATTGAATGTTTTGTTCACTTGTTTTTCAAGTTCCGGTGATAAATCATGCATTCCGATTCTTGCATAGATTGTAATGGGCACATAGTATTTGTGTAAGATACTTTTTTGACGGTTGTACTGATTATGATGAGCTAAGCTAATTCCAGCTTTAACATACAATGTATTCTGGGTTTCACGTAATCGTCTGTCGGACCAAAGATGCTATAACAAAATTAGTTGAGTAAGGGTTCACAACTTTTTTGAGAACTTCAGGAAGTGAATGGTGGGATGTGAACGATGGTAGACGACACACCCCTTCAACATGCATACTATAAACAGACAAAACTCATCTTGTTTTCTCTTATTGTCTTTGGTTTCTGTGAGGAAAAAAATCATGGCGGCACGCTAAAAATAATCATCGTCGGATTACCTTAGATTTCTATAAAGTGTTTTACTCAATTATTTTGATCAATGGTGAGCTCACCCGTGATGTGATTAATTATAAATAGTAATTGCTATTAGCTAATTCATATTGTACTTTATGTCAGCTGAGAGATAGAAAATATGACAGCTTGTGTTAAATCGATCTATCCTCAGTTAGCGCTAGGACAAATGTAGCCTACATTTTTCCGGTTTGGATGATTGTGTGATGCTATATATACTTCTGTGAATATCTGAACATGCATCCAAAAATAAACTGCATACATTCTGGACATAATTTTGTGTAATTAGTTTCTGAAAAAAGTGTTGCCAGCTCAAATGCTGATTGTTGTGTCATTCAAAACTGGCCATTCTAAATAAGCTTTCTAAATAAGCGTTCTAATCACACGGGTGTGATCGTACGCTTCAGTGACCACTGTAGAACGATCACACCCGTGTGATGGTATGTGTCAAAGGGTTAATGATGACCTTGGAGGGTACTATGGTGTTGAAGGCTGAGCTATAGTCAATATACAGCATTCTGACGTAGGTATTCTTCTTGTCCAGATGGGATAGGGCAGTGTGCAGTGCGATGGCGATTGCATCGTCTGTGGCTCTAATGGGGCGGTATGCAAATTGAAGTGGGTCTAGGGTGTCAGGTAAGGTAGAGGTGATATGATCTTTAACTGGCCTGTCAAAGCACTTCATGATGACAGAAGTGAGTGCTACAGGGCGATAGTAATTTAGTTCAGTTACCTTTGCTTTCTTGGGTACAGGAACAATGGTGGACATTTTGAAGCAAGTGGGGACAGCTGACTGGGATAGGGAGAGATTGAATATGCATGTAAACACTCCAGCCAGCTGGTCTGCACATGATCTGAGGACGCGGCTAGGGATGCCATCTAGGCCGGCAGCTTTGCGAGGGTTGACACGTTAAAATGTCTTACTCACGTTGTCCACGGAGGACGAGAGCCCACAGTTCTTGTGAGTTGGCCGCGTTGGTGGCACTGTGTTATCCTCAAAGCGGGCGAAGAAGGTGTTTAGCTTGTTTGGGAGCAAGACATCGGTGTCCGCGAAGTGGCTGGTTTTCCCTTTGTAATCCGTGATTGTCTGTAGACCCTTCCACTTACGTCTCGTATCTGAGCCGTTGAATTGTGACTCCACTTTGTCTCTGCACTAACGTTTTGCTTGTTTGATTGCCTTATGGAGGGAATAACTACAGTGTTTGTATTCAACCATATTCCCAGTCACCTTGCCATTGTTAAATGCGGTGGTTTGCGCTTTCAGTTTTGCGCAAATGCTGCCATCTATCCATGGTTTCTGTTTTGGGTAGGTTTCAATAGTCATCATGGGAACAACATCCCCTATACACTTACTGATGAACTCAGTCACCATGTCCGTGTAAGTGTCAATGTTATTCTCAGAGGCTACCCGGAATATATCCCAGTACGCGTGATCAAAACAATCTTGAAGCACCCAACTACCCTGGGACTGATATATAATTCCCTCCTCATGTCTTACTGCTAGCTTGATTTGGGGAATTGAGATTGAGTATTGGACATGTGCGTCATCCTCTTCTGGCTGGACTGAACCAATGAGGGTCCAGGGAGCCCAAAAAAAGCCATATGCCCTCTCATTTACCAAATTAACATTTTCCTTCTCTCTCTCATCTCTCAGCTCTTTCCTCTGCAATCATGGTCTATTTAAATTATTTCATCTATTTCCCTCCTCTTTTAATTTCATTTCTCTATTTTCCCCTTCTCCTCTTCCTTTTTCTCCATCCTGCAGTTCTTTCTTCTTTCTCCTCCATCTCATATCTTTTACTTCTCCCTTCCTCTTTGATATCCTGCCCTTTGTTGCTCTCTTCTCTCCCCTGGTAAATATAGCTTTCCTTGGCTCCTATCATGTTACTCTTTGTTGTCTGTTTTTGTCTTGGTGTTTTTCCTTTCACAGGTTTGGTTGGAGTGTCTTGATGCACTGGCAAGTCATTTACAGGTAACCGGAGGTTCCGGTGCAGCACACGAAGAGCTATGTCTCCAGACTCTGACTGGATCTTATCTTCTTATGGATAGGGGGCAGCATTTTCACGTTTGGATGAAAAGGGTGCCCAGAGTAAACTGCCTGCTACTCAGTCCCAGTTGATAAAATATGCATATTATTAGTCGATTTGGATAGAAAACACTCTGAAGTTTCTAAAACTGTTTTAATGATGTCTGTGAGTATAACAGAACTCATTTGGCACGCAATAACCTGAGAAAGAATCCAACCAGGTAGTGGGAAATCTGAGGTTGGTCGTTTTTCAACTCGTTCCCTATCGAATATACAGTGGGATTATGGGTCATGTTGCACTTCCTAAGGCTTCCACTAGATGTCAACAGTCTTTAGAACCTTGTCTGATGCTTCTACTGTGAAGTGGGGCCGAATGAGAGGGGAATGAGTCAGAGGTCTGCCAGCAGCCACGAGCTGGTCATGCGCATTCACATGAGAGGTAGCTCCCGTTCCATTTGCCTTTCTGAAGACAAAGGAATTCTCCGGTTGGAACATTATTGAAGATTTATGTTAAAAACATGCTAAAGATTGATTCTATACTTAGTTTGACATGTTTCTACGACCTGTAATATAACTTTTTGGACTTTTCGTCCGTACTTTCCGCTGGACTTGCACGCACGTCGTGAGTTTGGATTTGTTTACAAAACGCGCTAACAAAAGGAGGTATTTGGACATAAATGATGGACTTTATGGAACAAATCAAACATTTATTGTGGAACTGGGATTCCTGAGAGTGCATTCTGACGAAGATCATTATAGGTAAGTGAATATTTATAATGCTATTTCTGACTTATGTTGACTCCAACATGGCGGATATCTTCTTGGGTTGTGTTGGTCTCAGAACGCCGTACTCAGATTATTGCATGGTTTGCTTTTTCCGTAAATTTTTTTTGAAATCTGACACAGCGGTTGCATTAAGGAGAAGCATATCTTTAAATCTGTGAATAACACTTGTATCTTCTATCAATGTTTATTATGAGTATTTCTGTGATTTGATGTGGTTCTGTGCAAATTCACGGGATGTTTTGGAGGCAAAGCCAAATGTAAACTGAGGTTTTTGGATATAAATATGAACTTGATCGAACAAAACATACATGTATTGTGTAACATGTTGTCCCAGGAGTGTCATCTGATGAAGAATATCAAAGGTTAGTGATACATTTTATCAATATTTCTGCTTTTTGTGACTCCTCTCTTTGGTTGGAAAATCGCTGTATGCTTTCTGTGACTAGTTGCTGACCTAACATAATGATATGTTCTGCTTTCGCCGAAAAGCTTTTTTGAAATCGGACACTGTGGTTGGATTAACGAGAATTCTATCTTTAAAATGTTGTCTAATACTTGTATGTTTGAGAAAATTTTATTATGAGATTTCTGTTGATTGAATTTCGCGCTTTGCAATTTCATTGGCTGTTGGCGAGGGGTTCCGCTAGCGGAACAGTGGAACCCCAGTCCTAGACAGGTTAAACAATGGACCCTCTCTAATTCTCTCCACAACTCTGTGTACTGTCTTCTCCCAGTAAGCACTGAATTTCCTAGGAACACGTCTTTTCGATAGGTTCTTCACAAGGACTCAATCACCTGGATGTAGAGTTGCACCTTTGACCCCTTTGCCGTAGTACTTCTTCCCTTTCGCTGAAGACTTTTGACTGTTCTCAGAAGCAATTTTGTATGCGTCTTGCATCTTTGTTGCTCACTTCTCTGTGAATGTTTGTTGGGTTCTTGTCACTGTTGCTGGTTCGAGGTTGAACAGTAGGTCGATAGGAAGGCGTGGGGCTCTGCCATACAGGAGGACAAATTGTGAGTATCCTGTTGCCTCGTGCCTTGTACAGTTATAGGCATTGACAATGTTTGGTAGATGGTCTTTCCAATCTGTCTTCTTCTCTTCTTGAAGAGTACGGAGCATCTGCAGGAGTGTTCTATTCATCCTTTCCACAGGGTTTCCTTGTGGATGGTATGGGGTAATTCGAGAGTGTGAGATCCCTGCAAGCTGCTGGAGTCTCTGGAACAGGTTGTTCTCCCTTGGTCATGGTGAAGCTTACTAGGATAGCCAAACCAAGGAATGAAGTCTTGGAATATCTTCTCGGTTACAGTTTTGACTGACTTGTGCTTTATTGGGAAGACTTGTGCAAGGCATGTGAAATGATCAACCAGCACAACAATATATTCATAGCCTTCTTTGCTTGGGTCAAGGTGCATGTAGTCAACAGAGAGAAGCTCAAAGGGTGCACAGGGATGTTTCTGCTTGATACATGCACACTGTCTGATACATAGTCTACTACTTCACCCTGCATGAATGGCCAGTAAAATCTTTCCCTGACTAGATGGATCACTTTGTCTGCTCCGATGGGGCCCACGTCGTCATGTAAGTTCTTCAGCACCACTGATTTCAGCTTGCTGGGTAGTACAAGTTGGCTCTGTGTACAGCCGTCCACTGGATTGATGCCTGTGTGTTTCCTCTGGTTGATTTGGGCTTGGCAGTTTTCCCCTTTTCTTCTGATGGACTTTGTAGCAGCTCAAATAGTGGTTTGGCCATCCTGGAGAAATATTGGATGAACGACCTGTAGTAGCCGAAGAATCCCAGCAGTGTTCTGACCTCTCCAACTGTCTGTGGCTCCCTCTCCTTTAGCTGCAACACAACCCACAAGTCTTTTGGGTCTATTTGTACTCCCTTGCTGGATACGATCCGACCTATGCACCTCACTTGGTGTCTGAAGACTTCACACTTTTTCGGCCGCAGTTTGATACTGTGCTTCCTCATCTGACTATGCACTCTTCACAGGTCTTCCACATGTTCGCTGAACGTCTTGGATCAGCAGAAAACATTGTCCAGATATGGAGAACAGCAGTCATCTCTCATGCCCTCTAGAACTCCTTCCATACACCTCTGGAAAGTGGATGGGGCATTGGTCATACCAAAGGGGATGCAGACCCACTCATATAGCCCCCAGGGGGTGTTGATAGCGGTGGCTTGTCTTGAGCTTTCATCCAAGAAGCCATGATGTAAGTGCTTCCTTGGTCAAGTATCGAGAACCATGTGTATCCCCCTAGGTTATCCAGCAGGTCTTGTATCCTCGGATAACGGTCAGGGATGGTCTTGCGATTCAGCTCCCTGAAGTTGGCACATACTGTAACCGCAGGCTGCTGTCCTTCTTGTATACGCAGACCACCGGGAATTAATATGGAGATGTGGATTTCTTTATCCAGCACCTCTCCAGTAAGTTTGGACATATTTTGTCACCTCTTTGTAAAGAGGTTTCAGAATAGAGTTGTAACTTTTCTGGACAGGCGTGTCTTCCTTCAAGTTGAGTTTCATTTTAAGGTTCGGAATGCAGCTGATATCTCCATCTTCATGTGAAAACACATCAGATTCTTCAACAAGCATTCTTCTGACTATTTTCTGTTCCTCTTCCTGTAGATGTTCTCATTTTTCTCTGGACCCAACTGGTGTGTGAGTGCTCACCATGACGAAGCTGAGTTGAGCATAAGAAAGCATCACTAGACTGACTCACATGCTTCTTCTGACAGTCAGGTGCTCTGATGACAGGTCTGATGTCATCCATCAGCTCTACCCAACCCAGCACTGTTCTCTGAGAGAGGTAAATATCATGTTGTGTGGAGTTCTGAATTGGAATCTTTGCCACCTTCGAGGCTCCACAGGGCACATCCACGAGGCATGGACATGGCTCCAAATCTTCTGGGCAATGGCTATCCATGGCTGGCTCGAACATCATTGTTCTTCCCTCTGGCCAGGCTCTGATTCAAAGTTTCACCTCAGCTATTTGATCTGTAGGAATGGTAAGTCCTTTCTTTCCCACTTTTACCAAGCAGCTCAGTGACATTTCTTTATGGGTCATCACTTTAATGGTAGAGACCATGGTTTCAACAGCTTTTTCTTTTACATTCATCACCTCACTCAGCAGTGCACTGAGATTGACATCATCAGTCAGTTCACAGTTTTCTCTGATGAGTTCCTCTATGACATTAAAGCCTAGTAGTGGACAGTCTACACAGCTCTGACTGACTAGCATAGGCACATGTATGGCCATTTTCTCATGTTTACTACTCAGAATCTCCAGTGATACTTCAATCCATCCATCAAAGGGGACAGTAGTGCCGTTTGTTGCAGTCACGTGGAGCTGGCCAACAGTTAACAAATTCTCAAGGGGTTGGATCTCAACACTTGGCAAAGCGTTCTCTACCCAGGCCCTCACTACAATGCTAAGCCATGCCCCAGTGTCTAACAACATCTGAACTTTGTCTCCATTACATAGGCATGAGACCATACATCTATTGCCAATAAGCTGTGCGACGCGTTTCACCTTGGGTGTCTTATGCTAAGTGTGTGTTGATGTTCCTGTGTGTGGACGTGTAGCTGGTTCTCTGTCTTCACACAGTTGATTTGGAGTAGGGACATTTTCTTTGCAGCGGTCACTGTCTGTCCCTCGCCAGCGACCTGGACCCATTTCCTGACGTCTGTCTCGTTAGGCAGCCGACAGCTCTGTGTCCTTCTTGTCCACAAGGGAAGCGGTGAGGGCAGCTTTCAATTCCCCGCTGGACACAGTCTTAACATTTACCCTTAGTGTGGGCCGTGTCTGTCATCGTTGCTCTGGATGTTGGTGAAGAAGCACATCTCGGTGCCTCTCTTGTCGGTGCTCTGGAGGATAGGTGATGGGCATATCCCTGGGCCTCACCTGCAGCAGGTTTCGTCAATTTCTCAAGGCTTTTAGCCAGTGTTTAGCCACTGTTGCGGTCAGCTCCTGGATGCCTGTGCAATTGGCCTTCACTTCACCATCAACCTGAGTGAGGGAAGACTGTTCACAATATTAACTGTCCCTTTGTTGCCTTGCTGAGTTGACATTTACTGGTCTGTGACTAGCACTGCGACTGTACGTTTCTGTCTATTTGCTTCCTCACTGGCTGATTGTGTTATCTGCTTGAGGATTAAGTCGTCAGTCACACTACAGAGGTATATTTCTTGAGGTTATCTCTGATTTTAGAGTATTTTTCACTGAGCCCTTGGTAAAGTGTGTGAAGGAACACACCCTGTACCATCTTCTTGCCATAGTCAAACTCATCACCACTCTGCTATGATGCGAACAGTACATGCTGTTTGAGCCCCATTAACCTGTATGCAAACTACTAAGGCATTTCCCTGTCCTGCTGAATAGTTTTACTCAGCTCCTGAAAGAGCTCTGTGCTACTTTTATCTCTGAGATGAGACCTAAAGAAGCGTTTCAGCTCAGCTACAGTAAGACCCTCTTTGTTTGTCAACATGTCCCTGAAAGCACCTGGCTTGATTACTCTACAACATTTCTGACTACCTCTTTCTCAGGATATTTCTCTCAGAGACCCTCATCAATTTGTTTAAATATACTGCTGTAAATAAAAGCAAAAACAGACTCAGAGATTTGGCCATCATGTATCTTAAATTATCTACGGGGAAACAGTGCTGCTACATCAGTAACCCTCATCAACCCAGATACCTGTTCTGCAAAAAGGGGTGCTGCATGTGCTGACCCATTGCTTACAGTGTCATTGGTTGTTGATGTGTTGTGGGTCTCTGTCAGTGTAGTGTCATTGTCTGTGACTGATAATAGTTCATCAAGTTCATCATGCAGGTGAAGTAGGCAGGACAAGCCCTCATCCTCTTGATGTACTCAAAAAGTTGTGGTTAGTTGGACTCAGATGCCTATGTGTGCTGTGGCAACCCTGGGGAGTCAGAGGTGAAACTCAGAATAAAGTAAGACAGCGGGAGACCGTTTTGCGGTGCTCAAACAAAAGTAGTTTCCAACAGATGACATCTAAACCAGTCAAGAACTTGTCCGTGTAGACTAATTAAGGTTTACAATCTCTCCAAAAGAATGTTATGATAGAGGATGTCAAAAGCAACACTAGAGTCTAGGAGGACAGATGCAGAGCCTTGGTCTGACGCCATTAAAAGGTAATTGTGACCCGATTCAGGAAACTAGGCGTATGTCGCAAGTCACAACTTCACAGCAGAGCCTTTTGAAAGTAAAACATTTTTTTTTATCAAATTTTTTTTGCCAGAAGTGCCTTCTCGAACATGTGAACTTTCATGTGCCTTAATATCAAACTTGTATGTCATCTGTAAATATGAATACATTTGTTAAATTAAGAGCCTTGTTGGTTTAGCCACAGAGAAAGTCAGCAACCTTCCCACTAGCCGTGATTGGCTGAGATAATGAGTGGGCTGGACATGCCGAGAGATGAGTTTGGATTGGTCTGCGGTGTTGCATCTTGTGTCTATAAAATGAGCTGCTCATAATACCTAGATAATCCTTTCTACTGCAGTTTTTTAAAGATATAACGTTAGCCATGGAGAACTGCTATATGTTGCTACTGCTCTCAATAACATTGCTGCCCTGAATTTATCAGGCGTTATCGAACAAAGGTCAGTGGGAAAAAGTTGTGATGGACTACTTTCTGGACGACGAATGCTGACTCTCTCTCACTCTGAAAATAACACGTTTTGAAATCAGTGGAACACAACGGGGCAAACCAGCTGTGCAAACTAAACGGAAACAACACAGGATTTCTTATAAAAGGGGTTGCAGTCTGCCGTGAAGCTTTTATCCATGTATACAGGTAAGAATCTAGCTACAGATTCAGATATTATACATTTCTAATTTTGTCAGAACGTTGTGTTGATTGCAAGCTAAAGCTTGCTGTTAGCTAGCCAGCTTGAGTTTGATGACTGGCTTGCTACCTAACATTTAACCTAACGTTATTTGGTTAACTTTAGCTTGCTATGACAACAGGTTTGTATTGCTAGTAACGTTACTCTATGGAAGGCGACACAATTGTATTTTTTTTGTTATTTATTTATTGACGGATAGCCAGGGGCACAAGTTACTAAAACACAACAACAATGTTTCAAGTCTGAATTAGGCAAGTCTAAAGCTGAAAAATAAATGAACACAGTCCCTGCAGCTGGACAATTTTCTCAAGGCTTCTGGAAAGAAATGCTGTCTGCATGCTCAACCGAAGCTTGGCCCCGGTGATGTACTGGGCTGCACGCACTACCCTCTGTAGTGCCATGCAGTCGGGGGCATAGCAATTGCCATACCAGGTGGTGATGCAACCAGTCAGGATGCTCTCGATGGTGCAGCGAATCTGATGACCCATGCCAAATCTTTTCAGTCTCCTGAGGGAGGATAGGTGTTGTCATGCCCTTTTCACGACTGTCTTGGTGTGTTTGGACCATGATAGTTTGTTGGTGATGTGGACACCAAGGAACTTGCTCCATTACAGCCCCGTCGATGAGAATGGGGGAGTGCTCGGTCCTCCTTTTCTGTAGTCCACAATCATCTCCTTTGTCTTGATCACGTTGAGGGAGAGGTTGTTATCCCGGCACTACACTGCCAGGTGTCTGGCTTTCTCATTGTTGTTGGTGATCAGGCCTACCACTTTTGTGTCTTCAGCAAACTTAATGATGATGTTGGAGACGTGCTTGGCCATGCAGTCATGGGTGAACAAGAAATACAGGAGGGGACTGAGCACGCACCCCTGAGGGTCCCCGTTTTGAGAATCAGCGTGGCAGATGTGTTGTTACCTACTCTTACCACCTGGGGGCGGCCCGTCAGCAAGGCCAAGATCCAGTTGTAGAGTGAGGTGTTTAGTCCCAGAGTCCTTAGCTTAGTGATGAGCTTTGAGGGCAGTATGGTGTTGAACTCTGAGCTGTAGTCAATTAATAGCATTCTCACAGAGGTGTTCCTTTTGTCCGGGTGGAAAAAGGCAGTGTGGAGTCCAATAGAGATTGCATCATCTGTGGATCTGTTGGGGCATGAATCAAATTGGAGTGGCTCTATTATTTCTGGGATAATGGTGTTGATGGTGTTGATGTGAACCATGATTAGCCTTTCAAAGCATTTCAAGGCTACAGACGTGATTGCTACAGGTCGGTAGTCATTTAGGCAGTTTACCTTGGTGTTCTTTGGCACAGGGACTATGGTGGTCTGCTTGAAACATGTTGGTATTACAGACTCGGTCAGGGACAGGTTGAAAATGTCAGTGAAGACACCTGCCAGTTGGTCAGCGGATGCTCGGAGTACACGTCCTGATAATCCATCTGGCCCTGCAGCCTTGTGAATGTTTACCTGTTTAAAGGTCTTACATCGGCTATGGAGAGCGTGACCACACAGTCGTCCAGAACAACTGATGCTCTCATGCATGCTTCAGTGTTGATTGCCTCGAAGCGAGCATAAAAGTAGTTTAGCTCGTCTGGTAGGCCCGTGTCACTGGGCAGCTCGTGGCTGTCTATCCCTTTGTAGTCCGTTATAGTTTGCAAGCCCTGCCAAATCCGAAGAGTGTCGGAGCCGGTGTAGTACTATTCAATCTTAGTCCTGTATTGACACTTTGCCTGTTTGATGGTTCGTCGGAGGGCATAGCGGGATTTCTTATAAGCATCCGGGTTAGAGTTCCACTCCTTGAAAGCGGCAGCTCTACCATTTAGCTCAGTGCGGATGTTGCCTGTTATCCATGACTTCTGGTTGGGGTATGCATGTATGGTCACTGTGGGGATGACGTCATCAATGCACTTATTGATGAAGCCGGTGACTGATGTGGTGTACTCCTCAATGCCATCGGAAGAATCCCAGAACATATTCCAGTCTGTGCTAACAAATCAGTCCTGTAGCTTAGCATCTGTGTCATCTGATCACTTCCTTATTGAGCGAGTCACTGGTACTTCCTGCTTTAGTTTTTCCTTGCAAGCAGGAATCAGGAGGATAGAGTTATGGTCAGATTTGCCAAATGGAGGGCAAGGGAGAGCTTTGTACACGTTTCTGTGTGTGGAGTAAAGGTGGTCTAGAGTTGTTTTTCTCCTCTGGTTGCACATTTAACATGATGGTAGAAATGAGGTAAAATGGATTTAAGTTTCCCTGCATTAAATTCCCTGGCCACTAGGAGCGCCGCCTCTGGATGAGCATTTTCTGGTTTCCTTATGGCCTTATACAGCTCGTTGAGAGCTGACTTAGTGCCAGCTTCGGTTTGTGGTGGTAAATAGACAGCTATGAAAAATATAGATATACAGTAGGTCTACAGCTTATCATGAGACACTCTACCTCAGGCGAATTAAACTTTGAGAATTCCTTAATATTAGATTTCGTGCACCAGCTGTTATTTATAAATAAACACAGACCGCCAGCCCTTGTCTTACCGGAGGCAGCTGTTCTATCTTGCCGATGGACCAAAAACTCAGCCAGCTGTATGTTATCCATGTCGTTGTTCAGCCACGACTCGGTGAAACATAAGATATTACAGTTTTTAATGTCCTGTTGGTAGGATAGTCTTGATCGGAGCTCATCCATTTTCTTATTCAATATTGCACATTGGCTAGTAGGACTGATGGTAGAGGGGGATTAGTCACTCGCCGTTGGATCTTTACAAGGCACCCCTACTTACGTCCCTGATATCTCTGTCTCTTCTTCATGCGAAGAACAGGGATTTGGGCCTTGTCGGGGGTCTGAAGTAAATCCTTCGCATCCGACTCGATAAAGAAAAAATATTCATCCAGTACGAGGTCAGTAATCGCTGTCCTAATATCCAGAAGCTCTTTTCTGTCATATTAGATGGTGGCAGAAACATTATGTGCAAAATAAGTTACAAATGACACGAAAAAACACACAATAGCACAATTGGTTAGGAGCCTGTACAACGGCAGCCATCTCCTCCAGCGCCATCATAGTTAACAACCTAACTGAGGATCTAAATTTAACCTTGCGTAATAGCCTAGACGCAGTCGCACCCCTAAAAACAAAAAACATTTGTCACAAGAAACTAGCTCCCTGGAATAAAAGACCAAATCCCTGTAACGGAAATTCCACTCCACCAAACTTGAAGTATTCCTACTAGCTTGGAAAGAAAGTACTGTTCAATATCGAAGAGCCCTCACTGCTGCTCGATCATCCTATTTTTCTAACATAATTGAGGAGAATGAGAACAATCCAAAATGTCTATTTGATACTGTCGCAAAGCTAACTCAAATGCAGCATTCCCCAAGAGAGAATAATGTTCACTTCAGCAGTGATGAATTCATGAACTTCTTAGACGAAAAGATTGTGATCATTAGAAAGCAAATGACGGACTCCTCTTTGAATCTGCATATTTCTCTAAAGCTCAGCTGTTCTGAGTCTGCACAAAACTGCCAGGACCTAGGATCAATGGAAATACACAAGTTTTTGTTATCCTATATCTCTTGACACATTCATGAAAATAGTCATGGCCTCTAAACTTTCAAGCTGCATATTGGACCTTATTCCAACTAAACTACTGAAAGAGCTTGTTACAAGGCTAATTACTCATACTGTTAACATATGACCCTAAAGTGAACTGTTCTTGCAATTTGTAGTCTATGACGTTTCAGATTTACATGTTTTTTTCCACTAAGTAGTTTGGATGTAGTGAACTACTTTTTCAAAGTAACTTTAGATATGTAAACTACAGTTTTCTTAAGGGTAGCTTTAGTATAGCTTTACTTCTTCTCATGTGACGTAACTGGTAGCTTGGTAAACTATATTTTCAGTGTGGCTTCCCCAACACATTTTTACTGTATACAACTAGTCATCTTAGAGACTGCATATGGGTCGGCGAGAGGAAACCGCAGTGTTATGAGTTGACTGTCAGCACCCCAGGGGGGATGGGAAATCAGTCAGGGCATGCATTGCAGGTGTGTAGCCCAATTTTTCTTTCATCACCTTCAACCTCAGCCACCATCACAAGGACAAGGTGAACCACCAGAACACACTACGGCCCCCAAAGTACAGCCCATTAGCTGTATTACAGTATGGCTATAATATACATTACAGTGATTTTCTGAGACGGTTTGGAAAGTCATACATCATGTTGTTTCATTAAGCTGTAATCGATCATTTGACCAGTGTGGTTCAGAGATGAGGCTTGATGACTGCAGTATGGACCTTAAGTGACTCCTTCAGCTCCCCGTAAGGTCTCCATTAGCAAGGCTAGTAAGTGACCATATGGATCTGGGGAGGTCAAAGACCTGGTCCACACATCTCCTGGAGTGCTAATTATTCCTGCTAGGCTAGATTACTCCTTTAATTAGGCATGTTCAAGCCTTATTAATCACTTTAATTTCTCTGTTTGGACACATGGTCACCCCCACCGTACGACAGCTACTGATGATTAAGACTCGGTTGAATCCTTCATTGATCGTAATTTAAGCACACTGTCAGCTCCAACCAATCAAAAACCCTGACTATTGACCACGTTTGACTGAATGCTGGTCAATAGAACCTAATCATCCTATTTACTCATCCATTTTATTTATTCTGTTTTGTTTGTTTGGAAGACTGCGCTTCGGGTGGTAAAAGGTTCAGTCGCTCTGATGACGCAAGTGGTCATGCTGTTTTCATCCCATTTCCATGGCCCTCATGCTTCCCTATCTCCCAGCAGACAGAGGAGGCCTGATGCCAGCAGCAGCCCCAAATAGACACCGTGAAGAGTGGAGAGAGAAGGCGAAAGTGAGGGAAAGCGATTCCATCCATCTGAGAAAGCCTTGAGTTATGGCCACTACTGTAAATGGATTAGAAAGTGCTTGCTGCCCAGTGCTCGGGTTCATCCAACACCTCACTGCCTGCCTGGTCTGAGATAACTCACTGTGTGCCGGTTTCATATTCTGATGTAATGACACATTTCCCTTACCTCAGGCCCCCCACCGATTACATTGATTGATTCTGACTGTATCTGGATGAAGTGGCCAGGCCAGCTGGTCTAGGACTACTGCATTTTTCTAATAGTCTACCCTCACCACTACATATCCGATCTTGGTAGATATTTTTATGTCTACTTCCTTTTTATCTCCATGTTCCCCCTGAAGTAATATTTCCTATTTTCCTTGTTTTCTCATGGTGTAACAATAGTCATCGTCCAAGGAGCAAGCCATATCTCATGTCTTAACATCTTTTCCCATTGAAAAGGGCTCCAACAGGTTATTAAGGTGTCTACATCAGAGATTTTTCAGGAAGGAAGGAAAAATATGGATACGGGCCAACTTCTGACACTTTCATAAACCATATTGCATGTGTGTCTGGCTTAAAGACACATCACAATTCCTCCATACAGAATTGTTCCATATCGTTAAAAATCTTTCGGTCTGCGCTTATGGACTGCCATCTTCAATTCAAGCCATTGGTTATCAATGGGGTTCACGTCCGGAGACTGAGATGGCCATTGAAAAATGTTGATTTTGTGGTCAATTTACCATTTCTTTTTGGATTTGGATGTGTGCTTGGGGTTAATGGCTTGCTGGAAGATCCACTTGCGGCTTAGGTACAGTCTCCTGGCAGAGGCAACCAGGTTTTTGGCTAAAATGTCACGGTACTTGGTAGTGTTCATGATGCTGTTGACTTTAACAAGGGCCCCAGGACATGTAAAAGCAAAACAGCCCAATAACATCAAAGATCCACCACCATTGCTCCCTCTAAGCTTCACCGTGGCCCGGCAGTCCTGGTGCAGTAGAAATACCATGTTGCGCAGAATAAATCCCATGCTGTGCATAGACTCAAGATATTAAACTTCACTGAGTTCGCCCCTTTAGTTTGCACTATATAGATCAATGTTTTCTGTGATCAAATCAACATTATATCAGCTTCCTTTTAATGCAACAAACCAAAACAAATCTAACTTTGCAAGTTGGAGTCTGTGATTTTGTTGTAGGCAGAGCCAACGTGCAATGGAGTAGAATTATTTTTGGCAGGGGTAGCCCACAAGCGGTCTTTCAATCACCAGTGAGTGAATCAGCTTTTCAGATCAGAGTGCAGAACAGCTTGTGTGTACATTTGTTGATGTTTGTTGGTAGTTAGCGAGTTATTAGCCCAGTTATAGATAAGTGTAGGTCAGCAATGGGGAGTTACTGCTTACTAAAAGGTCACAAAACGTTTAGGTTACATTTCAAACTGTCTTTGAAAAGCCAGTCAGGTAAAAAGCGCATGTCTTAATTAAAGGGGCAGTGTTGTATTTTGAGACAGGCTTGAATATGCAAGTAAGCCAATAGGCAGAGGGGCAGTCTACATGGTCTAATTCACTGTATGGTAATAATAATACATTTCATTTTGTAAAGTGATTTCTTGCATTATACAACACAATACAATGCAATTTACAGTCACATATTTGGCCCATGCAGTTACAGACCAAGTAGAAAATTATAAATTTATGTCAAGCCCTTCATAATATAAAAACGTCTCATGCAATGTATGCCTGCATTGAACACCACAGAGGCTATAGTGTAGGCTATATCATAAAAATAAAAAACATATCAATGGGAAAAGGTTATGGGATTTGCTCCATTGGTTTTGTTGGTAAGCCTACATTTTGGTCAAATAACCACAATAGCCTATTGACTACTGTTTAAAACTGTAAGAGTACAGCCTCAGTGTACCCTGTAAAGTTGCACAAAATTCTCACAATGTTAAAGTTTCCATTCACAAGACCTAAAATTTGCTCAGTGACCCAAAACATTAGGGGGAACATTGTCCACCACCATATTTTACAGTAGGTTTGAGGTTATTTTCTGCATATGTATCCTTCTTTTGACATAAACCCAACGCTGGTGTGCGATACTTCTGTGTGTATCCCACAATGCTTTTCCATGTGCGCATGCGGCAGGCTACATGGAGAAGCAGCACAGTTGGATCAGGGAAACCGCTCGAGTCGCACAAAATGGAATATAATATATTTGTGTGCATTGTTGTGAATTGTTAGATACTACTGCACTGTGGGAGGTAGGAACACAAGCATATCGCTACACCCACAATAACATCTGCTAATTATGTGTATGTGACCAACAAAATTTGATTTGATAACATTGCTGATGAAGTTAGGAATAACACAATTTTGTGTGTACAACATCTAAAGCACTGTATTACCATACTGAGAGTGTTAGTGTTTCTAAAATGACATACAGTACCAGTCAAAAGTTTGGAAACACCTACTCATTCCAGGGTTTTTCTTTATTTTGACTATTGTCTACATTGTAGAATAATAGTGAAGACAACAAAACTATGAAATAACACATATGGAATCATGTAGTAACCAAAAACGTGTTCAACAAATCAAAATATATTTTAGATTCTTCAAAGTACCACCATTTGCCTTGATGACAACTTTGCACACTCTTGGCATTCTCTCAACCAGCTTCATGAGGTAGTCACCTGGAATGCATTTCAATTAACAGGTGGTTCTTGTTAAAAATGTATTTGTGGAATGTCTTTCCTTCTTAATGCTTTTGAGCTAATCAGTTGTGTTGTGACAAGGTAGGGGTGGTATGCAGAAGATAGCCCTATTTGGTAAAAGACAATCCATCATTACTTTACGACATGAAGGTCAGTCAATCTGGAAAAATTCAAGAACTTTGAAAGTTTCTTTAAGTGCAGTCGCAAAAACCATCAAGCACTATGATGAAACTGTCTCTCATGAGGACTGCCACAGGAAAGGAAGACCCAGAGTTACCTCTGCTGCAGAGCATAAGTTCATTAGAGTTAACTGCACCTCAGATTGCAGCCCAAATAAATGCTTCACAGAGTTCAAGTAACAGACACATCTCAACATCAACTGTTCAGAGGAGACTGTGTGAATCAGGCCTTTACGGTCGAAATGCTGCAAAGATACCACTACTAAAGGACACCAATAAGAGAAAGAGACTTACTTGGGCCAAGAAACACAAGCAATGGACATTAGACCAGTGGAAATCTGTCTTTCAGTTTGATGATTCCAAATTTGAGATTTTTGGTTCCAACCGCCATGTCTTTGAGACGCAGAGTATGTGAACGGATGATCTCCGCTTGTGTGGTTCCCACGGTGAAGCATGGAGGAGGAGGTGTGATGGTGTAGGTGTGCTTTGTTGGTGACACTGTCAGTGATTTATTTAGAATCCAAGGCACACTTAACCAGCATGGCTACAACAGCATTCAGCAGCGATATGCCATCCCACCTGGTTTGCGCTTATTGGGACTATCATTCGTTTTTCAACAAGACAATGACCCAATACACCTCCAGGCTGTGTAAGGGCTATTTGACCAAAAAAGAGAGTGACAGGGGGCTGCATCAGATAACCTGGTCTCCACAATCTCCCGACCTCAACCGAATTGAGATAGTTTGGGAAGAGTTGGACCACAGAGTGAATGTAGACATGTAGAAAATAGTACAAATAAAGAAAATCCCTTGATTGAGTAGGTGTGTCTGAACCTTTGACTGGTACTGTATGTTGGTGTTTTTGGAACCCTTGTTCATGTTTTTTTATGCCCCTACAACTGCTGAACGAGCATGAGGAAGTATATCGCTGTTAGGGTAAGTTTCTCAAAAACAAGTGAGATCACACTGGGCACTTACATCAAAAATAAAGAACTGGTTCAAATAAAGTGAACTTCTCCTTTAAGATGTCATTGATTATATGGCCAGTGGGGATCAGAGATGAAGCTAGATGACTGCAGTGTGGACCTCAAGAGACTCCTTCAGCTCCCCTTAGCTCTCCATTGGCATCTGGATCTGGGGAAGACCCGGTCCACACACCTCTTTGAGTGCTAATTATACTTGCTGGGCTAGATCAATCCTTTAATTAGGCATGTTCAACTCTCATTAGTCACTTTAATGGCTCTTTTTGGACACATGGTCCAGTAGCCATACGACAGCTGCTGAGGATTATGACTCTGTTGAATGCTTAATTGATCATAATTCAAGGACAACGTCAGCCCAAACCAATCGAAAATCCTGACTATTGACAATGTTTGACTGAATGCTTGTCAATGGAACCTAATCATCCTATTCACTCATCCATTTCTTTCTTCTGTTTTGTCTGTTTGGGTTGTAAAGGTTCAGTCCTTGTGATGACGCAAGTGGTCATGCTGTTTTAATCCCATTTCCATGGACCTCTTGCTTGCCTATCTCCCAGCAGACAGAGGAGGCCTGATGCCAGCAGCAGCCCCAAATAGATACAGTGAGTGGAGAGGAGAGAGAAAGTGAGGGAAAGCGATTCCATCCATCTGAGAAAGCCTTGAGTTTTTGGCATCTAATGTAAATGGATTAGAAAGTGCTTGCTGCCCAGTGCCCGGGTTCATCCAACACCTCCCTGCCTGCCTGGTCTGAGACTTTTCCAGAAGCCTCTATGGACATGTGAAAGACAAGGTGGACATTTCGCAATCTTCGACTGCCGTGACACATTCTGATGTAATGACACATTTCCCTTACCTCAGGACCCCCACTAATAACATTGATTGATTCTGAATGAAGTGGCCAGGCCAGCACTTTTATAATAGTCTACCCTCATCACAACATACCCAATCATGGTAGATCTTTTTATGTCTACTTCCTTTTTATCGCCAGGTTTCGGTAAAAGCTGAGGGATGGGCCTAGAGAAATGTGACCACTCTCAAATTCATAGACAGAGCTATGAATTCCACTTCAAATCATACAGTATGTTATGAATTTGTAAGTGCTTAAAATCCTAATCTCTTTAAGCTGTCTACATAATATATTTTTCTGGAGGGAAGGAAAATATGGGTATGGGCCAACTCCTGCCACTTGCATAAACCATATTACTTTTGTGTCTGGTTTAAAGACACATATGGCAGCATATTTTTCATACGTGTGATTGCATAATGGTGACTTAGGGAATTGCATGCCATGTTATATTTCCACATGAAGCCAATGCTGGAATTGTGTGAGTTGCACATCCACTTTCTTATGGTAGCCGCCATCCTAAATACAGTAATAAGGTCTTAAAAAGTGGATATGGATGATGTAACATTTTCTTCACTTGTCCTTCAATAGTTTTTTTGCCATTTAATGATAGTACGTTATGTGAGGTAAGCTTATAATTTGATCCGAAATTAGAAATGTTCTATTCAATCTGCAATTCTCTAATGAAATGTAAAAAAAAAAAATACTTTTCATTCAACTCTTTCATATAATATTAACATCTGCTCTACTTTCAGTGTCTGTATGGTTGAAAAGGCACAAGAACAGGCGTCAGTCCCCCAGGTCCTTTCAAGATTTTAATTTCTTTCAAAGTGAAACCTCATCCAGGTGCATCAGAGAGTGCACCAAGCCATGTCTGCAAAAGTACATTACCTAAGAGGTGGACAAGATTCCTTGGAAACATAGTCTGACGTTTTGGGTAGCAACATCAGAGATACAACAGTGAAATCAACACTTATGTCAATTCAGATTCTCCTTTTTTCAATTACTTTCATTATATCATTAGATGTACAACTACAACAACATAGTATGAATGTAAAACCTTTTTGAAGTGATTGTTTAAAAAGTTTTCGCACTAGCACATCCTTCGCTGTTCTATCTGATCAGAACGCAAATGTTACCTAATAGACTCGTTCATCTTCCTCCTCCTCTCTCTTCCTGTCTTTTTAGTATCCAAAAACCAATCACACTTGATTATTTTCAGCAGCTACGGATATAATAATTTTGCAAAGGGAATTCAGACAATGCAATAGTGACTGCAGGCTGATAAGATGCAACTTGTTGCTGAGCCCAGTCCCCTGCTTACCAAACCACATCCCTCTTTGAGTGTCAAATGACTGGTATGTGCACTACATTATCATTTTCCACATCTTGAGATGTTATGCAATTTGATCACACTAAAGAGAATGCACAGCGTCTCTCTCTCTCTCTCTCTGTATCTCTTTTCGGTTGTATTTGCAACTTATCTTGGTGCAGATACATGTACAATGGCTTGTTGAGCATTGAAAAAACATTCCGTTTTTTCTTTTGTCTCTTTGATTCATTGTCTCTGTCTCTCTCTCTCTCGAATGAACTAAAGGGAAATAAACAAGGGAAACATTAGTGAACATTACACACTACAAGAATATAGACATTTCAAATGTTATATTTCTTGACTATGTACACTGTTGTAACAATGTCCAAGTAGTTGAAGTATGAAAGGGAAAATAGATAAACAGATAAATATAGATTGTATTTACAGTTTTATTTGTGCTCCACTGGTTGCCCTTTCTCATGGCAATGGGCCACAAATCTTGCTATGCACACCGCAGTGTTTCGCATAACACATTTAGGAGGTTATCAATGTTTGATTTGTTTTCAAATTCTTTGTGGGTCTGTGTAATCTGAGGGGAATATGTGTCTCTAATGTGGTCATACATTTG
Organism: Salvelinus alpinus; assembly: GCF_045679555.1. Lineage (NCBI taxonomy): Eukaryota > Metazoa > Chordata > Actinopteri > Salmoniformes > Salmonidae > Salvelinus > Salvelinus alpinus. Next base: position 20,299,463 of record NC_092109.1, on the reverse strand, counting down.
GCAGGTTAGGAAGTGTAGCTCAGTTTCCACCTCATTTTGTGGGCAGTGGGCACATAGCCTGTCTTCTCTTGAGATCCAGGTCTGCCAATGGCAGCCTCTCTCAATAGCAAGGCTATGCTCACTGAGTACATAGTCAAGGATTTTCTTAATTTTGGGTCAGTCACAGTGGTCAGGTATTCTGCCACTGTGTACTCTCTGTTTAGAGCCAGTTTGGTTGGGTCTAAATATGTTTCTGTCCTGGGGCTCTGTGGGGTCTGTTTGTGAACAGAGCTCCAAATCCAGCTGGCTGAGGAGACTCTTGTCTAGGTTAATCTCTCTGGAGGTCAGGGCTTTGTGGTGGAATGTGTGGGCATTGCTTCCTTTTAGGTGGTTGTAGAATTTAAGTGCTCTTGTAATGAACACGATGGGAGACAGGGAGCTGGTTTCAAGCGCAGGGCGCAGCAGGTGTTTATTGTAAAGGACCACAGGAGGAAGCAGGTAGCTGGGTCCAGGCGCCGGCAGAAGTTCATACACAGGGGTCCAACAAGGCAACAGTACAGGCAGGGAAAAGGCTAGTAACATCGTCCGGGAGATCAGGCAATAGGCTGATAACAGGAAATCCAATAGTCTACGGTACAGGCAGGAAATAGGCAAAAGGCGTCGTTAGTAAGGCAGGCAAAAACTATCACACACAGGAGGATTAAATTACGGGAAAACCAGAGCTCCGAATAGACATGTGTCACAAAACAAAAAATACCTCACAATGATGGGGTGCAAAGAACTGAACTAAGTAGTGTGTGATAATAACATACAGGTGTGTGAACAGGTGATCAGAATTCAGGTGATTGGGATCTGAAGCGTGAGCTGTGTTCAGGGGATCTACGTGTTTGAGAGTGTGAGTTGGAAGCAGACGTTACAGCTCTTATCTAGATTTTGATAACTAGCAGGTATAATCCTAGTTCTGATCTGCATGCATTGTTTGGGATTTTGTGTTGGACACAAAGTATATTTTTTGCAGAACTCTGCATGCAGAGTTTCAATTAGCTTTTTGTCACATTTTGTGAATTCTTGGTTGGTGAGTGGACCCCAGGCCTCACAACCATAGAGGGCAATGATTTCGATAACTGATTGAGGTATTTTTAACAAGATGTTGTTTGAATTAGGGTGTTGAGTTTTATGTTCCTTTTAATGGCATAGAAGGCCCTTCTTACCTTGTCTCTTAGATCGCTCAAAGCCTTGTATCTGTGATATTTAGGCCGAGGTAGGTGTAATTCTTTGTGTGCTGTAGGTCAGGGTTTCCCAAACTCAGTCTAGCGGACCCCAAGGGGTGCACGTTTTGCCCTAGCACTACACAGCTGATTCAAATAATCAACTAATCATCAAGCTTTGATCATATGAATCAGTTGTGTAGTGTTTGGGCAAAAATCTAAACGTGCACCCGAGGACCGAGTTTGGGAAACGATGCTGTAGGGAAACAGTATCCAGATATAATTTTTAATTTGTTGTCTTGGCTACTGGACCTTTTTTGGAACACTATTTTTGTTGTCTTACTGAGATTCACTGTCAGGGCCAAAGTATGACACAATCTGTGCTGAAGATCTAGGTGCTGCTGTTGGCCCTTCTTAGTTAGGGACAGAAGAACCAGATCATCTGCAAACAGTCAACATTTCATTTCTGAGTTCAGTAGGGTGAGGCGCTGCTGACTGTTCTAGTGCCCTCGCCAATTCATTAATATATATGTTGAAGAGGGTCGTACTGAAGCTGCATCCCTGTCTCACCCCACGGCCCTGCACACGTGTTGTTTATGTACATTTATTTTATGTCATATGCTTTTCCATCAATTTGTATAGCAGACCCTCATGCCAAATTGAGTCAAAAGCTTTTTTTAAATCAACAAAGCAAGAGAAGACTTTGCTTTTGTTTTCTTTGTTTATCAATAAGGGTGTGCAGGGTGTATACGTGGTCTGTCGTACAGTATTTTGGTAAGAAGCCAATTTGACATTTGCTCAGGACATTGTTTTCACAGAGAAAATGTTGGAGTCTGCTGTTGATGATACTGCAGAGGATTTTTCAGAAATTGCTGCTGATGCATATTCAACTGTAATTATTGGAGTCAAATTTGTCTCCACATTTGTGGATTTGGGGTGATTAGGCCTTGGTCCCAAATATTAGGGAAGATGGCAGAGCTGAGGGAAAAGTTGAAGAGTTGAAGAATAACCAATTTTAATTTGTGGTCTGTATATTTATTTTATAATTTTGTTTAGTATACCATCAATACCTCAGGCCTTTTTGGGTTGGAGGGTTTGTATTTTGTCCTGAGCTCATCCAATGTAACAGGAAAATCCAGTGGGTTCTGGAATTCTTTAAGAGCTGATTCTAAGTTTTGTAAATTATAATTTCTATGTTCTTGCTCTTGGGTCTTTGTTATATGCACCACTCAGGGGGCTCCCGGGTGGCGCAGAGGTCTAAGGCACTGCATCTCAGTGCACGAGGTGTCACTGCAGTCCCTGGCTTAAACCAAGGCTGCATCACATCCGGCCGTGATCGGGAGTTGCATAGGGCGGCGCACATTTAGCCCAGCGTTGGCCAGGGTAGGCTGTCATTGTAAATAAGAATTTGTTCTTAAGTGACTTGCCTTGTTAAATATAGGTTAAAAAATTAAAATATGGCCAAAAAGGTTGGAGAAGTGGTTCATCCATACATCTTCGTGTTGTTGTTTAGTGTGTTCCAATTTTCCCAGAAGTGATTTGATTCTATGGATTCTTCAATCACAATGAGCTGTTTTCTGTCATGCTGTTCCTAATTTTTTCTTAGTGTATTTCTGTATTGTTTTAGAGTTTCACCATAGTGAAGGCGTAAGTGAAAGTTTTCTGGTTCTGTGTTTTTGATTGAATAGATTTCTGAATTTCTTTTAGGTTTTTACATTCTTCATCAAATCAAACCATTTCTCATTGTTGTTAGTTGTCTTCAGTTTTCTGCCAGGATTTTGATATGTTCGCTGATAGGTCAAATATATTGTTCACGCTTCCTACTGCTAAATTTACACCCTCACTATTGCAGGAAAACATTTTGTCCTTTTGAATTTCTAGCCAAATGTACATTGTTCCTGTTTTGATTAATTTAATAGAGTGAGTTAGGTCTGCTCTATACCAAATTAGCATACCCCCTGAGTCCCTTCCCTGTTTCACACCTGGTAGTTTGGTAGATGGGACTACCAGCTCTCTGAAACCTAGAGGGCAACCAGTGGGTCCATCTCCTCAATGACCTCAGGCCTTGGATTTTCCAGGATGAGATAGTAAAGGTTTTGTATTCCATAAAGTTTCCAATGTTACTTGTGTGGTTTGGCCTCAGACCAGTTAGCGTGACCAGAGCCTGCTGAGCATCTGACACACGCTATTGGCTTGGGCTAGTGTAAGAGTTGGGGTTGGGCCTGTTTGCCTGCTCACGGCCTGGGCATATGTGAGACTTTCATGTTGAGACCCTCTTTGCGGGACTGGGGGGCATGGGGTGGGCAGGAGGGACATAGGTCTGATCTGAGGGGGCCTATGTGGGGTGTGGGTTTGTTTGGGGGGGCATTGATGTGCCTGGTGGTGCTGTGGTCTGGATTTAGGTCCTCTTGGTGTGGGTCCTCTAGGTGTAGGTATCTCTCTCTTTATCTCCCTCGCTCTCAATTCAATTCAAAGGTTTTTATTGGCATGGGAAACACATGTTTACGTTGCCGAAGCAATTGAAATAAATAATACACAAAGTGAAATAATCAATCAACAATGAACAGTAAACATTACTCACAAGTTTCAAAAGAATAGACCCATTTCAAATGTCATATTATGGCTATGTACAGTGTTATAATGATGTACAAAAGGGAAAATAAATAAACATAAATATGGGTTGTATTTACAGTGGTGTTTGTTCTTCACTGGTTGCCCTTTTCTTGTGGCAACAGGTCACAAATCTTGCTGCGGTGATGGCACATTGTGGTATTTCATCCAAAAGGGAATGGGTCTGAAAGCTCCGAATGCATTGTAAGTAAGGACATGCTCAGACCCTGAAAAGATTAACTATGGTACATCACATCAGACGAGGTGACAACACAGGAGTGGCTTTGGGACAAGTCTCTGAATGTCCTTGAGTGGCCAAACCAGAGACCAGACTTGAACCTGATCGAACATCTCTGGAGAGACCTGAAAATGTCTGTGCAGCAACGCTCACCATCCAACCTGACAGAGTTTGAGAGGATCTGCAGAGAAGAATGGGAGAAACTCCCCTAATACGAGTTTGTAGAGTCATACCCAAAAAGACTCAAGGCTGTAATCGCTGCCAAAGGTGCTTCACAGGGACTGAATACTTATGTAAATGTGATATTTAAGTTCTTTATTTTTAATACATTTGCAAACATTTAAAAAAAACTGTTTTTGCTTTGTCATTATGGGGTATTGTGTGCAGATTAATGAGGGGAAAAAACGAATCAATTTTAGAATAAGGCTGTAACATAACAAAACGTGGAAAAAGTCACGGGGTCTGAATACTTTCTGAGTGCACTAAACGTCTAAACGGAGCCATGCCGGAAGGCACTCCGTTCTGCGCCCTAAATATAGTTATGTCAGACTTTTGGAGAGCGTGGTGACTGCATAAGGGATGAGGCCCTGAGAGAGAACACGTAAGGTTGCAGTTAAAGGTTACAAAGGTCACAAAGGTCTCAATCAAATCAAATGTCCTGCATGCAACACCCCTCTGTCTGGACTAGGTGACCTCGGTATCAAAAAAAACATGTGACATCTAGCCTCAGTGTCAGAGTTCTGGGCCCTTGGAGAAGAACGTGACCACGTGATGTGTGTTAAATTGTGAAATTGATCAGATTAGTAATGGGATGACTGGGGCCAGATGATGCTCTAATCTATTTATCCCTGGACACACTGCTCTTCATTCAGGGTAATGGCTGTATTTTTCCTTACTAGGTTAGTTTTCTTCAGACAATAAATGGTGGGGGGGTGAGATATCCTGTTGATGGTTATGGTACGATTACAATACAGCATAGGAATACACGTTTTTCATCTTATTATTAAAAACTGTTTTTGATAAACCATTCCTACAATGTTTTGATTGGGGTCACACAGTACAGTATGTCATACTAAGCCTTACTGAGCCTTCTACATTGACTCAAATGTGCTTAGTATGTATGAGAAAAGGCATATTATTTCATTGATCCTGGTATTGTTTTGACGCATGTTTTTAAAACTACGAATAAATAACCTTCATAGTCCATCTGCAGAGTTACGAGCCAAAATGTGACCCGTTTCAGGAAGCTAGGCATTTGTCGCGGGTCACAACTTCACAGGAAAGCCATTTGAATGTAAACTTATTATTTTTATTTTTTTGCAGAAATGCATTCTTGAACATGTGAACTTTCATATGCCTTAATAACAAACTTGTATGCATATGTAAATATGAACAAAATTGTTAAATTATGAGCCTAGTTGGTTAAGCCAAAGATAAAGACAGCAAACTTCCCGCTAGCCATGATTGGCTGAGATAATGAGTGGGCTGGACATGCCGAGAGATGAGTTCGGATTGGTCTGCCATATAGCATGCTTCTGTCTCTTTGAGCTGGTCAGTATGTGTAGATAATCCTGTCTAACGCAGCGTTTTAAAAATGTATTGTGTATTAAAACCGAGACTTAGAGGTACCCAGCGTCACAGCTTCATTGCTCCAGACCACCGCAAGGGGGAGTTAGAGCACTCATTATGCATTTGGGTCCCAAGGTTTTTAAATTACCAATCATATCGAGTGGTTCCAATGACGAATTTGATGGGAGCCTCCCGTCCCTGGTGACTTTCTTCAGCAAAGATGGCTGACAAAATATTGTGGTGGAAGCAAATGTAAGTAATTATAACGTCATAACGAGTCAAGCAAAACATTTCCAATTGAGAGGAATATGTTAGTTAATTAATGTAGAGTCAAACAATTGTGCAAATTTTTTGGTCATAAAGTTTTTTTAAATTCAGTCATATCGAATACCAGGTGTATCAAACTCCATTCTTTGAATGATGCTGTGTCTGCTTGTACAGTTGAAGTAGGAAGTTTACATACACCTTAGCCAAATACATTTAAGCTCAGTTTTTCACAATTCTTTACATGTAATCCTAGTAAAAATTCACTGTCTTAGGATCACCACTTTATTTTAAGAATGTGAAATGTCAGAATAATAGTAGAGAGAATGATTTATTCCCAGTGGATCAGAAGTTTACATACACTCAATTAGTATTTGGTAGAATTGCCTTTAAATTGTTTAACTTGAGTCAAACGTTTCGGATAGCCTTCCACAAGCTTCCCACAACAAGTAGGGTGAATTTTGGCCCATTCCTCCTGACAGAGCTGGTGTAACTGAGTCAGGTTTGTAGGCCTCCTTGCTCACACACACTTTTTCAGTTCTGCTCACAAATGTTCTATGGGATTGAGGTCAGGGCTTTGTGATGGCCACTCCAATACCTTGACTTTGTTGTCCTTAAGCCATTTTGCCACAACTTGGAAGTATGCTTGTGGTCATTGTCCATTTGGAAGACCCATTTGCGACCAAGTTTTAACTTCCTGACTGATGTCTTGAGATGTTGCTTCAATATATCCACATCATTGTCCTCCCTCATGATGCCATCTATTTTGTGAAGTGCACCAATCCCTCCTGCAGCAAAGCACCCCCACAACATAATGCTGCCACCCCCATGCCTCACGGTTGGGATGGTGTTCTTCGGCTTGCAAGTCTTCCCCTTTTTCCTCCAAACATAACGATGGTCATTATGGCCAAACAGTTCTATTTATGTTTCATCAGACCAGAGGAAATTTCTCCAAAAAGTACGATCTTTGTCCCCATGTGCAGTTGCAAACCGTAGTCTGGCTTTTTTTATGGCGGTTTTGAAGCAGTGGTTTCTTCCTTGCTGAGCAGCCTTTCAGGTTATGTCGATATAGGACTCGTTTTTACTGTGGATATAGATATTTTTGTACCGGTTTCCTCCAGCATCTTCAAATTGTCCTTTGCTGTTGTTCTGGGATTGATTTGCACTTTTCGCACCAAAGTACGTTTGTTTCTAGGAGACAGAACGCGTCTCCTTCCTGAGCGGTATGATGGCTGTGTGGTCTCATGGTGATTATACTTGCGTACTATTGCTTGTACAGATGAACGTGGCACCTTCTGGCATTTGGAAATTGCGCCCAAGGATGAACCAGACTTGTGGAGGTCTACAATTTTTTTCTGAGGTCTTGGCTGATTTCTTTTGATTTTCCCATGATGTCAAGCAGAGGCACTGAAATACATGAAATACACTGAAATACATCCACAAGTACACCTCCAATTGACTAAAATTATTTCAATTAGCCTATCAGAAGCTTCTAAAGCCATGACATTTTCTGTAATTTTCCAAGCTGTTTAAAGGTACAGTCAACTTAGTGTATGTAAACTTATGACCCACTGGAATTGTGATACAGACAGATGATTTCACTTATAATTCACTGTAAACAATTGTTGGAAAAATGACTTGTGTCATGCACAAAGTAGATGTCCTAACCAACATGCCAAAACTATAGTTTGTTAACTTCTTGCCGTACAGATCCCTTTAGCGGGATCATTTTCGTAAACAACCGCTGAATTGCAGAGCGCCAAATTCAGATATAATACAAAAAATATTTATAATCATGAAATCACAAGTGAAGTATACCAAAAAAATATGCTTTACAGCGAAAGCAATCCAAGCGTTTGTGAGTTTATCAATCACTAGACAAAACAGTAAGAACAGCTAGCCCCAAATTAGCTTGGTCATGAAAGTCAGAAAAGCAATAAAATTAATCGCTTACCTTTGATAATCTTCAGATGTTTGCTCCCAGTTACACAATATATTTTCTTTTTGTTCGATAAAGATTAGTTTTATAACCAAACACCGCCATTTGGTTTGCGCGTTATGTTCAGAAAACAGCAGGCTCGTTCCGGTCCTGAAAGGCTGACGAAAATTCCAAAAAGTATCCGTAATGTTCATAGAAACATGTCAAACGTTTTTTTATAATCAATCCTCAGGTTGTTTTTAACATACATAATCGATAATATTTCAACCGGACGGTAAACTATTCAATACTACAGAGAAAGAAAATGTCGAGCTACATCTGTCGCGCGCAGGAACTAATCAAAGGACACCTGACGCGTTTTGAAAAATCTCGCTCATTTTTCAAAATAAAAGCTTGAAACTATGTCTAAAGCCTGGTCACAGCCCGAGGAAGCCATTATAAAAGGAATCTGGTTGATACCCCTTTAAATGGAGGAGGGGCAGGCAACGGAACAGGGATTATTCCAAATAAAAGGCACTTCCGGGTTGAATTTCCTCAGGTTTTCGCCTGCAAAATCAGTTCTGTTATACTCACAGACAATATTTTGACAGTTTTGGAAACTTTAGAGTGTTTTCTATCCTAATCTGTATATTATATGCATATTCTAGCATCTGGACCTGAGAAATAGTCCATTTACCTTGGGAACGTTATTTTTCCAAACATAACAATTCTGCCCCCTAGCTGAAAGAAGTTAACAATAAATGTGTGGAGTGGTTGAAAAACGAGTTTTAATGACTCCAACCTATGTGTATGTAAACTGTCGACTTCAACTGTATGTATTACAATTATACACTTCAGTGTTACCACTCCTGCCACTCCTGCTCCTGGGACATCAATGATTACACATTGTAACTACGCAATAGACTAGACACATGATTTAATTAAAGGCTGAGTAACAATCCAGGCTATTTGCTCTGAGACTGGCAGAATAATGTCATGAAAAAAGCAGGGAGCAGGTTTTGAACCCTCAACATTGTAGCCCAAAGTCCAGCACGCTTTCAACAGTGCCCATGTCACGCCCTGACCGTAGAGAGCTTTTTATGGCTCTATTTTGGTTTGGTCAGGGTGCGATTTGGGTGGGCATTCTATTTTCTTTTTTCTATGATTTGTATTTCTGTGTGTTTGGCCGGGTGTGGTTCTCAATCAGAGGCAGCTGTCTATCGTTGTCTCTGATTGAGAACCATACTTAGGTACGAGAGGCAGCCCCAGATTTTCTTTGGGGGGGGGGGGGGGGGCACACACGGGGAGTGTGGCAGAGTCAGGTTGGAGACCTGAGCCAACTCGCCGTACTTACCGTGGCGAGCATGTGACTGGTCAGGCCCCGTGCTATGGGGTGATGCGCACGGTGTCCCCAGTGCTACATCCCAGCTCCCCGCATCTGCCGGGCTAGGGTGGGCATCCTGCCAGGAAGGATTGTGCCAGGCCTGCTCTCCAGACCTCCAGTATGTCTCTACGGCCCAGGATATCCTGCCCGGGATATCCTGCGCCGGCTCTGCGCACTGTCTCCAGTGCGTCTGCACAGCCCAGTGCGTCCTGTGCCGAGGCTCTAAGCTCGAGACCTCCAGTGCACCTCCACGGCCCAGTGTATCCGGTGCCTCGGCCAAGGACAAGGCCTCCTTCATGTCTCCCCAGCCTGGTGAGTCCTGTGCCTGTGCTAAGAACTAATCCTCTTGCATGTCTCCCCAGCCTGGTGAATCCTGTGCCTGCTCCCAGAGCCAGGCCTCCTGTGTGTCTCTCCACTCCAGTGATGATCCATGGCACGAAGCGTCCAGTGATGATCCATGGCAAGAAGCCTCCAGTGGTCATCCATGGCACGAAGCCTCCAGTGATGATCTATGGCAAGAAGCCTCCAGTGGTGATCCCTGGCACGAAGCCTCCAGTGATGATCCATGGCAAGAAGTCTCCAGTGGTGATCCATGGCACGAAGCCTTCAGTGATGATCCATGGCACGAAGCCTCCAGTGATGATCTATGGCACGAAGCCTCCAGTGATGATCCATGGCAAGAAGCCTCCAATTATGATCCATGGCAAGAAGCCTCCAGGGGTGAGACATGGCACGAAGCCTCCAGCGACGGTCGCCGGCCGGGAGCCTCCAGAGGCGCCCTTCAGTCCGGAGCCTCCAGAGACGGCCTCCGGCCCGGAGCCTCCAGAGTCGCCCTCCGGTCCGGAGCCTCCAACAAGGGTCCCCAGTCTGGCCCCCACAACGAGGGTCCCCATTCCGGGGCCCGCTACGAGGGTCTCCACTCTAGAGGCGCCACCTAAGTGGGCCAAGCCAGAGGTGGAGCGGGGTCTACGTCCCGCACCAGAGCCGCCACCGCGGTGAAATGCCCACCCAGACCCTCCTCTATAGGTTCAGTTTTTGCGTCCGGAGTTCGCACCTTTGGGGGGGGTTACTGTCACGCCCTGACCCTAGAGAGCTTTTTATGTCTCTATTTTGGTTTGGTCAGGGTGTGATTTGGGTGGGCATTCTATGATTTATATTTCTGTGTGTTTGGCCTGGTGTGGTTCTCAATCAAAGGCAGTTGTCTCTGATTGAGAACCATACTTAGGTTGCCTTTTCCCACCTGTCTGTGTGGGTAGTTGTCTATGTGTTGTTGCCTGTCAGCCCTCATTTTTGTATAGCTTCACGGTTCGTTTGTTATTTTCTTTAGTGTTCGTTCTTTAAATAAATTAGTATGTACGCATCCCACGCTGCGCCTTGGTCTCCTCTCTTTGACGGCCGTGACAGCCCAAATGTATTAATTGAGGTTGTGGCCGATTGTTTGCTAAAAACACTTTATCAATTGGAATCTTTAACATGTGGAAAGGGGGAAAAGTATTATTATTCGTTTTTCACAAGCGTAGCAGGATGTGCTATTAGCTGAACAATAGACTATTCAACCTTTACTAAAGAATTGTCTAATAGCCGAGCTAGGTGTGACCCCCCTATTTGAGCTAGGTGTGAACCCCCCCCTTCCCAACTTGCAACAAATCATTTGTATCTATCTTTCCACATCTACTTACACATGTAGCTACCTACACACGGTTAACCTCTCTAGGGTATGTGGGACGGTAGCGTCCCACCTCGTCAACAGCCAGTGAAACTGCAGGGCGCCAAATTCAAAACAACAGAAATCCCATAATTTAAATTCCTCAAGCATACAAGTATTTTACACCATTTTAAAGCTACACTTGTTGTAAATCCAGCCCAAGTGTTCGATTTCAAAAAGGTTTTACGACGAAAGCACACCAAACGATTATGTTAGGTATGAGCCAAGTCACAGAAAAAGACAGCCATTTTTCCAGCTAAAGAGAGCATTAACAAAAAGCAGAAATAGAGATAAAATGAATCACTAACCTTTGATAACCTTCATCAGATGACACTCATAGGACTTCATGTTACACAATACATGTATTTTTTGTTCGGTAAAGTTCATATTTATATCCAAAAATCTGAGTTTAGGTAAGACGCTACTGTATCACTTGGCAAAAAGCCTGAGAAAATGCAGAGCGTCAAATTAAAATGATTTACTATGAAAATTACTATAAAATCAAACTTTCATTAAATCACACATGAAAGGAACCAAATTAAAGCTACACTGGTTGTGAATCCAGCCAACATGTCAGAATTCAAATAGGCTTTTCAGCGAAAGCATACGATGCTATTATCTGAGCATAGCACTTATAGTAAACAAAAGAGAGAAAACATTTCAACCCAGCAGGCGAGACACAAAACGCAGAAATAAAAATATAATTCATGCCTTACCTTTGACGAGCTTCTGTTGTTGGCACTCCAATATGTCCCATAAACATCACAAATGGTCCTTTTGTTCGATTAATTCCGTCGATATATATCCAAAATGTCCATTTATTTGGCGAGTTTGATCCAGAAAAACACCGGTTCCAATTTGCTCAAACATGACGACAAAATATGTCAAAGGTTACCTGTAAACTTTGCCAAAAAATGTCAAACTACTTTTGTAATACAACTTTAGGTATTTTTTAACGTTAATAATCGATAAAATTGAAGACGGGATGATATGTGTTCAATACAGGATTAAAACGAAATGTTGCATGCCTTCTGTTTGATTGAAGCGCATGTCCAGGACACCTGGAGTGCCTCGACTTCAAGATGGCCGTATTTCTTCATTACACAAAGGAATAACCTCAACCTATTTCTCATGACTGTTGACATCTAGTGGAAGCCGTAGGAACTGCAAGCAATTCGCTTAGAAATCTGGTTACCCAATGAAATCCATTGAAAAGACAGTGACCTCAAAAAAAAAAATCTGAATGGTTTGTCCTCGGGGTTTCGCCTGCTAAATAAGTTATGTTATACTCACAGACATGATTCAAACAGTTTTAGAAACTTCAGAGTGTTTTCTATCCAAATCTACTAATAATATGCATATCTTATCTCCTGGGGATGAGTAACTGGCAGTTGAATTTGGGTATGCTTTTCATCCAAACGTGAAAATGCTGCCCCCTACCCTAGAGAAGTTAATGTTCTGAAAAATATATATATATATATTGTGACGACCCTCCCACTCTGTCTGACAAATTCTTTCTCTTTGCTCTTGTTTTCCTTAATAGGATGTCGGTGGGCAGAGCCGGGAGGGTGTCAGAGAAATGGGACACACCTGGGCTCGGGCTCAGGATAAATGCACCTCTTCCCCATTCACTTACTTTAGTTAATACATATATTTTGTTATTCCTTATCTCCACGTTGTCTCCCTTTTTGTTACGAACTTTGAGCCTGTTCGTGACAAGTGGGGGCTCGTCCGGGATCATAACGTTGGTTACTAGACATTTTGGCGTATAGTTTCCAGGCCCCTGCCCAGGCTGGAGACTCTTGCTCTACTCGCTTTTGGGACATTGGTCCGAGGAGGTGAGTACAATCGGCTGTGTACCTCAGTGGGAGATTTGGGTAGGGTAGTGACACTTCCTACCTGGAGCTATAGCCTTTCTTTTTCCCCTGTTAGGCTTAGCAACGTGTTTCAGTTTGGAATACGTTGAGCAAGGTTATTTTGTTTGTTATTTTTGTGTGGTGTCTGGACTGAGCAGATGTCTCTGGGGCACATCTGTGGCTTGGGGGAATCTGCCAGCGTGCTGGGGGGGTTTATTTCCTTGCCAGTGGGCTACAGTGCGTAATTACCCACTGCAAATCTGCACAAAGACTAGGGTTGAGTTACCTTTCGGTTTTGGGGAAGCTCCATATATATCTCATCTCTCTTCTGTGGTGCCCAGTGTGATTGTCACTTCTCTTGTGGTCTGGTATGTTCAGCAGAGGGAAAGATCGGCATTTTTTTTTTTTTGCATTTACTTCTGACTATGGCGTCTAATGTAGGTGAGTTTATTCGCTTTCCATCAGAGGAACTGTTAGAATTATGTACTAAAGGACAGCTGTTGAATACTCCTGAACACTACAACGTTGAAATTAGTGATAAACGTCAAAAAAATTATATTTATGCTTTATGCTTTTGTTAATAAAATACATTAAAAAATACATTCAAATGCAGATGTGTATATAAACTACATTTTAGTCACACTTCCACCCAGCTCCACGACCACAGGTAAAATCTTTCTGAGATGATCAATGTATTTGTTGCATTGTCGTATCGTCAATTTCTCTAGTCAAAACATCTTGATGGCCTTGACCAGTTCATCTTTACTTGTCTGCTTGGCAGAGTTACAGATGAATGTTTTCAGTTGATGCCAAACAAGTTTGACCAGGTTTACATTAGGAGACCTAAATGTAGAGATCAAAAAACATTTTTTTTATATACTGTAGGCCTACCGAAGGTGTTGTAGGTCTTTTTATTTATTTATTTTACTACATAAAGGTCTACTTACTCTGCTGGCGTCTTGACCCACTTTATACCCTCATTTGCAATGCAAATGTATTTTGGGTCATTGTCTGCATTTGGAGAAGGCTAAATGTATTTTTTCTAACAGCCAACATTAGGTGCAACAATAGAAATATACATGTAAATATTCCTAAACATTACAAAATATTGCTCTAATCCTACCTTGAAAGAAACTATGTGTACCCAGAAACACCTCTCTGACATAGGGTCCAGCATATCGCTTGATGATTCCTTCCTCAAAGAAATCTCGAGCCATGATACCTGAAAAAGGAGGCAAGTGAATTATTGTGGAACACATAAACAGTCAGTGAGGCGTAGGCTACAATATTTTATGTACCTTTTGCTTTGTAAATAGACAAACTTACCATCAAATATATGGGCCTGGTGCCTGGCGAGAAATCCCCCCCACATAGACTTTGAGTGGATGCTTGGAACTCGGCTTGCTTGATCTCCTTCCTTTTTTTCTGTAGCAATTTTGAGCAAGTTGCTCAAGGGCCACGGCTGATTCGTCTGTGAAGATGACGTTATTGAATGTCTCGCCAGCTTTGATCCATTTCTGGGCCTGCAGGACGCAAAGTAATCATTGGGTCGAAACTACAGAACAGTACAAAACAAGCAAACACACATGGTTATTGTTCTGAAAATTAAAAAAAAATATATATATATATATCATTACTTACCGAGCATTTCCATAAGTCCATGCAAGTTTCTTCAACTGTCTTATGACTGTGATTAGAGCGATGTTGTGACGTGATGCCCCGCAGATTAGATTGCCTTTGCCGATCGCTCATCTTCATTCATCAGTGAGTCAATGGGTTGCATATTCGCTGGAAATTAAATACAATGTAAAAATGTGCAGCATAAGGTAAAGACCAAGAGTCGATTTATTTAGTTAAGCTAGATTCTTAAATGTGCACGCAGCATTTGTGTGTTGGAGTCACTTTAAATTCTTAATTGATCTACCGTTTCTATCATAGACCACTAATCAATGGGGGCTCAGGGCGGTACCATTCTGCTCATCTGTTGAAGTTGCTCATGGGTGAGATTCAAACTTTGAAAACCGACAAAGTTATTGAAGGCAGACCATCAGAAAGAGAAACATTCTCTGAGGGCAGAGATATGGGCGAGAGCTGATGCATTGGTTCAAAGCCAGGTGTTTTTGGCGGAGCGTCAAACCTCATTAGCGGAGAGTCAGGCGGCATTGACAGAGGGTCAGGTGGAGAATGACGTGTTGAAAAGTGAGTGAAATGGAGTCACAATCCATGCCATGCACACCTGTGAGCTCTGGAACTCCACCTCCGACAGGCAGAGTCAACATACGTGGTGAGTTCGTCAGGTCGTCGGTTCACCTTGACATTTCCATTCCTCTTCTGACAACAGAACTTGACCAACTGCTCACCAGGCACAGCAAGGGCCGCTCTAAACAAACCCTGAGGGTTTTGTTTTTCATTTTTCTCGGAAGAGAAACACCATCATTTTAATCAAATTAATGAATCAAAATTTCTTAAAATAAATCCCATATACTAAGTTATTACAAAAAATGTTTTAAATTCTCTGGTAATGCCAATATGGAAGACTATAATATGCTTCTCAAAGATGACCTCTGGTGGTCAAACTAACAATAACTTGCATTATCAGAGAAAATGGCTGACAATTAGATAACGTGCCACAGAATGCTGCAACAGCCAGCAAGGTGTGCTGCAGTATGACACAACTTTAAAGGAACCACTTTAAAGGAACCACTATAGCTAAGTTTTCAGATATTGCACGCTTATAATTTTGACAGAAAGAGCCATTTGCTTGGCTAGCTAACATTAAACCTGGTTGGTTAGCTACCTGCAACGTCATGAATTGTGATTATGGTAAATTTTTTACCTAACTAGCTAGCTAACGTTAGCTGGCTGGTTTGCTAGATAACGTTAATTGTTTGACCTTATTATTTGTATCTCAGAGCCATTTGCTTAGCTAGCCATAGCCTAATGTTAGCTAGCTAACATTGCACCTGGTTGGTTAGCTAGCTGCAGATTCATGCAGGGTGTCATGCACTGATCTGTTTCACCACTCTAAGTGATCTCCACCCCCTCCAGGTGTCGCTTATTTTCCCCAGTGTATTTATCCCTGTGTTTCCTGTCTCTCTGTGCCAGTTCGTCTTGTCTGTTTCAAGTCAACCAGTGTGTTTTTCCTGTGCTCCTGCTTTTGCTATTCTCTCTTATGCTAGTCCTCCCGGTTTTGACCATGCCTGTTTTCTAGGCTCTGTACCCACCTGCCTGACCAGTCTGCCTGCCCTGACCTCGAGTCTGCCACTCTGTACCTCCTGGACTCTGATCTGGTTTTGATCTTTTGCCTGTCCATGACTATTCTCTTGCCTACCGCTTTTGGTACTAATAAATATCAAACACTCAAACCATCTGCCTCCTGTGTCGTTACATGTATGACCTTATTTTTCGTATCTCAGAGCCTTTTGCTTAGCTACAATACATTTAAACTCAGTTTTCCGCAATATAATAAATTAAATTTCAAACAGTTTTAGAAACTTCAGAGTGTTTTCAGTTTACAGAAATAGTAATCATAAATGTTGATGAAAATACATGTGTTATGCATGGAACTTTAGATAAACTCCTTTATGCAACCGCTGTGTCTGATTTCAAAAAAGCTTTACCGAAAAAGCACACCATGCAATAATCTGAGTAAAGCGCTCAGAGCCCAAACAAGCCAAAGAGATATCCGCCATGTTGTGGAGTCATACTATACATACATACATACATACATAATGCATATTATTATTACTATTGGATAGAAAACACTCTGAAGTTTCTAAAACTGTTTGAATTATATCTGTGATTAAAACAGAACTCATTTGGCAGCAAACTTCCATACAGGAAGTGAAAATTCTGAAAATGAGGCTCTGTGTCAGGGCCTGCCTATTCAACTGGCTTATATTTATGGATCTGTATGCACTTCATACGCCTTCCACTAGATGTCAACAGGCAGTAGAAGGTTGAATGGGGTGTCTAGCTTGATGAGAGGCCGAATGAGAGCTTTTGGAGTGACAGGTCCGCTCTTTTGTCAGTTTTCAACGGCGCACAGGGGAACTCCACATTGTCTTCTGAAATGCGTTACGTATACACGACGAAATGCTCCGGCTCTGATTTTATTGGATACATATAAGAAAAACATCATAAAGTAAGATTTTCAACCGAGTTTGACCAGTTTATTCGACGTTTATTGGGAATTTTGGAATTTTTCGTTCCAGGCGCAACGATTTCTTGGACACGTGAGCTCCACATGGCTAGCCAAAGTTGCTAATTCGACAGAAGACATTCTAAAACCAAACAACGATTTATTCTGGAACTAGGACTCCTTGCACAAAATTCTGATGGAAGATCATCAAAAGTAAGAGAATATTTATGATGTTATTTCGTATTTTTGTGGTAAATGTTGGCTCCAACAAGGCGGAGAATATGTGAGCGCTGTCTCACAATATTGCATGCTGTATGTTGTACTAAAGTTATTTAAAAAAATCTAACACAGCGGTTGCATTAAGAACCAGTGTATCTTTCATTTGCTGTACAACATGTATTTTTTAGTAAAGTTTATGATGAGTTCTTTGGTTAGATAACGTGACTGTCCAAAATATCTCCGGGCAATTTTGTGCATTATGGCTACGTATTCACAATGTAAAACCAGGATTTCTAGCTCTAAATATGCACATTTTCGAACAAAACATAAATGTAAACATGATGTTATAAGACTGTCATCTGATGAAGTTGTCCAAAGGTTAGTGATTAATTTTATCTCTATTTGTGGGTTTTGTGAAAGCTATCTTTACGGTGAATAAATGGCGTTGTGTGTTTGGCTATTGTGGTGAGCTAATATAAATATATATTCTGTTTTGGCTGTAAAACACTTAAAAAATCGGAAATATTGGCTGGATTCACAAGATGTTTATCTTTCATTTGCTGTACACCATGTATTTTTCCTAAATGTTTTATGATGAGTATTTATGTATTTCACGTTGCTCTCTGTAATTATTCTGGCTGTTTTGGTGCTATTTGTGATGGTGGCTGCAATGTAAAACTACGATTTATACCTCAAATATGCACATTTTCGAACAAAACATAAATGTATTGTATAACATGATGTTATAAGACTGTCATCTGATGAAGTTGTTCAAGGTTAGTGATTAATTTTATCTCTATTTGTGGGTTTTGTGAAAGCTACCTATGCGGTGGAAACATGGTGAAAACATGGCGTTGTGTGTTTGGCTATTGTGGTGAGCTAATATAAATACATATTGTGTTTTCGCTGTAAAACATTTTAAAAATCAGAAATGATGGCTGGATTCACAAGATGTTTATCTTTCATTTGCTGTATTGGACTTGTGATTTCATGAAATTATATTATATGATATCCCTGTCACATTAGGCTAGGCAATGCTAGTCAGCTTTTTTGATGAGGAGGATCCCGGATCCGGGAGGGAGACTCGTTAGAGGTTAATGCAGACAGAAAAGAACTCCAACTATTTAATCATAGCCTCAATTTTGTCCTGCACATTGAATATAGTTGCAGAGAGTCCCTGTAATCCTAGATTCAGATCAGAAAAACATTACCCAGATAGGCCAGTCGTGTGAGAAACTCGTCATCATGCAAGCGGTCAGACAAGTGAAAAATATTGTCAGTGAAGAAAACTTTAAGCTCGTCTCTCAATTATATATTTTTTTCAATAGTTTGCCCCTTGATAACCAGCGCACTTCTGTATGTTTTAAAAGCGTTACATGGTTGCTGCCAATATCATTGCATAATGCAGAAAATACACGAGAGTTCAGGGGTCTTACTTTAACAAAGTTAACCATTTTCACTGTAGTGTTCAAAACATCTTTCAAGCTGTCAGGCATTCCCTTGGCAGCAAGAGCCTCTCGTGGATTCTGCAGTGTACCCAAGTGGCATCGGGAGCAACTGCATGCACGCGCATTACCACTCCACAATGTCTCCCTGACATGGCTTTTGCGCTATCAGTACAGATACCAACACATCTTGACCACCAAAGTCCATTTGATGTCACAAAGCTGCCCAGTACTTTAAAAATATCCTCTCATGTTGTCCTGGTTTCCAGTGGTTTGCTGAAGAGGATGTCTTCCTTAATTGACCCCCCATAAACGTTTTGGACATATACCAGGAGCTGTGCCAGGACGGCCACATCTGTTGAATCATCCAGCTGTAACGCATAGAATTCACTGGCTTGTATGCGAAGCAGTAATTGTTTCAAAACATCTCCTGCCATGTCATGGATGCGTCGTGAAACAGTGTTGTTTGATGAAGACATAGTCTGTATAGTTTTTGGGCCTTTCCCCCAGCATTGTCCCAGCCATATCCGCGGCAGCAGGAAGAATTAAGTCCTCCACAGTAGTATGGGGCTTGCCTGTCCTAGCCACTCGGTAGCTCACCATATAAGATGCTTATAGCCCCTTCTTTTTAATGGTATCTGTTGCTTTTGTACATGTCTTGCTACTTGAAAGTCGTCTTTATTCTCACTCAAAAAACTCCCGTGGCTTATTTTTCAAATTGTCCTGTTTAATTTCTAAATGTCTGCACAAGAGTGAAGGTTTCCCACGAGAGAGTAACGGTTAATGTGATTGGATGTTAATTATTTGACTAGACTACCTGTATTTGACATTGTGTTGTTATTTCGCTAAACACTAGATGGTTTCATTTTATTTTTGCCAGTGAAACGAGGCTAATCAGGTGAGAGAGAAAACTCACCCAAATGTATATCACCGTTGGAAAATATAAATGTACAGTTTGAAATTGTAAAAAATATATGTTTCTGGGGGGGGGCGCACCCCCCGCACCCCCCAATGGCATTGTGCGTACCCCTGGGGGTTTGGGAATACCTGCCTTAAAGAGATGGGTGGGGCTAAAGCTTAAGAGAGTGTGAACGATGATGAATGGGTGTAGATAAAGAAGGGCTCTCCAATAGTAGTACAAAAACAATCAAAGGCCAATTTCTCAAAAGTGAGTTTACAAGTTTATCAACTTTTAAAGCAAAATGACTTTCCCATTGTTCCTCAACTGTAGTGTGTGATATGCCATTTTGTAGCTCTGAGTGTTTACTTTTATCCAATGTAAAAAACACAATTTCAAAATTTTGCTACATACAGTAAGACTGATTTGAGCTGGTCGGTCACATATGTGTGCACACACACATACACGCGTAGGGAACTAGAACCGTCTTCTCCTTTTAGCCTGTATGTGTAAAAACCACTCTCATTCATAATCTAAACTGAGCTAAAACCAACCCCCCTGCTGATGCCAGAGGCAGGTTATTCTTGTCCAAACTTAGTTCCAGGCTCTAATCTGTTAACATTGAGGAATCCCATCCCACGTTGTCATAGCATGAAGATTCCTGTAAATACAGATCTTGGATCCTAACCTGCAATCATTTAGAGCATGACCTGTCTGGGTGATTCATTTAAAGTCTTTATCTCACCTCGAAGTCAGCATCGCAGAATCGCTTCTGTAAATAGTCAAAATATTAGTCATATTTAGTTGTTTTTGATTGTTAATCATTTCAATCTATTTTTTAAATGCAATGTTTATAATTGTCTAAAACCATCACAGTGATTCAAAACTGTCAAGCAAATTAGTTAGTTGGATGGTTGGTTTAGATGTTTTGATTCGAATGCCAGGTTGATTTTGAGTGGAGAAGCCTGAAGCAAGAGCCAAGAGAGGACAACTTAGATGGTAGCAGATGTATGCAGATGCTGGGGAGAACTACAAGGCTACTTTGGACTATTGCCAAAGTGCAGTGAGCTTTCCAGTGCCCCAATCACCCAGGTGGGTGCTGCATGTTGGTGGTGGTCGTGGAGTAGCTGGCTAACTAACGGCTACAGAGACCATTTGCGTTGCGGACGAAAGTCATCATTACTCCCAGTCTGTACATGTCTGATCCGCAGGAGGTTGGTGTAACCTTAATTGGGGAGGACGTGCACGTGGTAATGGCTGGAGCGGACTAGGTGGAACGGTATCAACAACATCAAACACATGGTTTCCATATGTTTGATGCGATTCCATTTACACCGTTCCAGCCTTCCTCCCCTTGGCTGATCCTATCCCTGACCAATGCTCCAGAGGTTTTCACCTGGGTGTGACCAATCCTCATAAAGGCATTTATCACACGATTTCCCATGATTTAGTTGTATATTTAAATATTTGTCTATTTAAATTATTAACTTATTTATTTAGATTGACAGTACACTGCATTTCAGCTCTTAGCTGCCAATTTGTACACCTTAACAAACACATAAAATATAATCAACCCTCAACAGGACTCCATGTCTGTCGTGCACTCAGGCATGTGTGTTATCTAGTGTGTGGCAACATGCCAAACACAAGCACACACACACACACACACACACACACTGAGAGAGCCTGATTGGTCCTTTAATCCAGACTAGGATTACATCAGATGTGATGTCGCAGGCATCTGAATCACATCAATATCAGATAAGAGATGAGGACTGTTTTTCTCTCACTAAAGGTCGCACACACTTACTGTACACACTTTCACATATAGCGATGCGGTCACAAATGTTTATCCAAAGACTTCCACATGTACCTACACAAGAATATCAAGCCACATGGACGGTCAGGCAGGCAGGCAGGCAGGCAGGCAGGCAGGCAGGCAGGCAGGCAGGCAGGCAGACATACAGACAGACCTTTAAAAAATGAGGTATTTTTTTGGTATAGGTGGGCTGCTCCTGCCATGGTTTTGAGCGGCACTGCTTTGCAAAGTGATTTTGTTTCCCACAAACTTTGCACTCTTTCCCTCTCGCCGGACAGTCTCTATTATGTGGTTATTTACCCTTTTACAAATTCTTTGAATAATGTGGCTAATACCGGTATACCTCATACTGACATTTCTGACCACTTTCCAGTTTTCCACTTGGAAATGAACAGATGGGAATGATTAGTATTGTTAAATGTAGAATATTTAACAAAAGTAATTGTGAGCACTTTAAGATGTTGATTGACGCTAGGGGTCAGATTATATATATATTTTTTAAATAACGTTCCCAAGGTAAACTGACTATTTCTCAGGTCCAGATCGTAGAATATGCATATCATTTACAGCTTAGGATAGAAAACACTCCAAAGTTTCCAAAACTGTCAAAATATTGTCTGTGAGTATAACAAAACTGATTCTGCAGGCGAAAACCTGAGACAATCTAACCCAGAAGTGATATTTATTTTTAAAAATCTGGGTTTCCTGGCCAGTCTTTCTTCCATTTAAAGGGGTATCAACCAGATTCCTTTTCCAATGGCTTCCTCAGGCTGTGACCAGGCTGAGATTTTTCAAAACTAGTCAGGTGTCCTTTGATTAGTTCCTGCGCGCGAGAGGGGAGGTCTCCATTTTCCTTTTCTCTCTTATTGAATAGGTTACGGTCTGGTTGAAATATTATCGATTATGTTTGTTAAAACAACATAGTTGTATAAAACATTTTTCACAAATCCCTCTCCCCTGAATTCTGCAAATTACAAAAAGTACAAGAACAAATTTACTCACCTACTTCGGATATCCCCAAAAATATATTTTACCAACAATTACAAGAATCCTTCAATAATATAAAGTAAACTTGGAAAATCATCAATCAAGTGTTGAATAAGCAAAAGGCATCTACAACTATTCCCTCTCAATGTATTGTTGGAAATAAGACTATGATCATGTGTAAGTGTGTGTTCCTCTCTGTCAAAGAAAATGTAGAAAACTGATGGAAATCCCTGGGATTACATTAACCCTTTGATGTGTACAGTCACATATTTGTGATCATTGTTGAGTGGTCCCTGCAGCGTCTAAGCAGCATTGCTGTCTCAAAAGCATCGAAACAATGTTTTGTACTGATGGGAAATGAAGGTCTTCACAACGTTATTCCTTAATTTCACCTTTTATTGAAAAAGATAAATGTGAACTTCATCATCCAAACATCACATGGAACACATCCACAGCCAAACTCATTCCATGAAGCAGTCTAAATAACAGGTTGCCCTGACAAAAAAACAAAACATAAGTTAGCGACCTAACAGCTAGACTTGTTACAATGTACCACATCCCTGGTGAGCACAAGGGATAAATGTAATATTGTTTAGAAAAGGGATGCCTGTCAGCTAAGGTAACAGTAGGAAATTATTTATGATTGCAGCCATGTTTGTTTATGTTTGACAAGCGAAACTCCATTCACTATAAGACACAAATAAACAAAATCAAGTCAAAGTCAAAGATGACTGAGCCCATTGCCTGAAAGGGCCACTTTTCAGAATTGTACATGTACAAATCTTCAACGTACTTGTTAGAGTGTATACAAAAACCGGAGCACATGATAAGTCGATTACCGCTTTTGATAAATCACAAAGCAAATAAAATGTTATCACCTCACAGTCCATCACACTAAATACAAGCCTACTGCCTAGCTTAACAGTAGTTCGAAAGCTAAACAGGGATGAAACCATTTTAGGGGGGAAAACACAGGAGAAGTTAATGTGCTAAATACCAATAAAACCTAAACTGGTAACCCTGAGGTACCATAGTTACAATCTGATGCCACGTTCAAAGCAACTGGGAACTGGGAACTTGGAAATCTGACTTCCGACTTCAGTGCATTGAAGACAACTGGAAACTCCGAAAAAAAAACGAGTCCCGGCTGGGAAAAATCTTTTTGAATGGTCATCCAACTCAGAATTCCATCTCGGTAACGTGGGCCTCTTTCTAGAGCTCCGACTTTCCGACCTGAAGATCACTGACGTCATGATTTGACCTCACTTTTTCAGAGTTCCCAGTTTTGAAAGCAACATAAGTCAGTCGTGTGAACTATCACTTCAACTCGTTTTTTATAAAATATTTGACAGATGCTTACATGACAACCAGAATGCCTTGTATGATGTCATCAAACATGGCGCCACACATAGCTGGCAAATAGCTTAGCATTAGCTCCTCATAATCAGTACAACCTTTAAAAAAAGTATTTTACACACATCATATGTGTCCATTACAATCTATTCAAGAATCGGAGTGCATGATTTGATACCAGTACTTTAAAACGTGAATAAAACAGTAAATACATTATGCACCATACATACAGTTGAAGTCAGAAGTTTACATACACTAAGGTTGGAGTCATTAAAACTCGTTTTTCAATCACTCCACAAATATCTTGTTAACAAACTATAGTTTTGGCAAGTCGGTTAGAACATCTAGTTTGTGCATGACACAAACTTTTCCAACAATTGTTTACAGACAGATTATTTCACTTATAATTCACTGTATCACAATTCCAGTGGGTCATAAGTTTACATACACTAAGTTGACTGTGCCTTTAAACAGCTTGGAAAATTCCAGAAAATGATGTCATGGCTTTAGAAGCTTCTGATAGGCTAATTGACATCATTTGAGTCAATTGGGTGTGTACCTGTGGATGTATTTCAAGGCCTACCTTCAAACTCAGTGCCTCTTTGCTTGACGACATGGGAAAATCTGAAGAAATTGCAGACCTCCACAAGTCTGGTTCATCCTTGGGAGCAATTTCCAAACACCTGAAGGTACCACTTTCATCTGTACAAACAATAGTACGCAAGCATAAACACCTTGAGCCCACGCAGCCGTCATACCGCTCAGGAAGGAGACGCGTTCAGTCTCCTAGAGATGAACGTACTATTGGTGCAAATCAATCCCAGAACAACATCAAAGGTCCTTGTGAAGATGCTGGAGGAAACAGGTACAAAACTATCTATATCCACAGTAAAACAAGTCCTATATCGACATAACCTGACAGGCCGCTCAGCAAGGAAGAAGCCACTGCTCCAAAACCGCCATAACAAAGCAAGACTACAGTTTGCAACTGCACATGGGGACAAAGATCGTAGTTTTTGGAGAAATATCCTCTGGTCTGATGAAACAAAAATAAAACTGTTTGGCCATAATGACCATTGTTATGTTTGGAGGAAAAAGGGGGATGCTTGCAAGCCGAAGAACACCATCCCAACCATGAAGCACGGGGTGGCAGCATCATCTTGTGGGGGTGCTTTGCTGCAGGAGGGTCTAGTGCACTTCACAAAATAGATGGCATCATGAGGCAAGAAAATTATGTGGATGTATTGAAGCAACATCTCAAGACATCAGTCGGGAAGTTAAAGCTTGGTCGCAAATGGGTCTTCCAAATGGACAATGACCCCAAGCATACTTCCAAAGTTGTGGCAAAATGGCTTAAGGACAACAAAGTTAAGGTATTGGAGTGGCCATCACAAAGCACTGACCTCAATCCTATAGAAAATGTGTGGGCAGAACTGAAAAAGTGTGTGCGAGCAAGGAGGCCTACAAACCTGACTCAGTTACACCAGCTCTGTCAGGAGGAATGGGCCACAATTCACCAAAGTTATTGTGGGAAGCTTGTGGAAGACTACCTGAAACGTTTGACCCAAGTTAAACAATTTAAAGACAATGCTACCAAGTACTAATTGAGTGTATGTAAACTTCTGACCCACTGGGATTGTGATGAAATAAATAAAAGCTGAAATAAATCATTCTCTCTACTATTATTCTGACATTTCACATTCTTAAAATAAAGTGGTAATCCTAACTGACCTAAGACAAGGAATTTTTACTAGGATTAAATGTCAGGAATTGTGAAATACCGAGTTTAAATGTATTTGGCTAAGGTGTACGTACATTTCTAACTTCAACTGTACATACGCTATGCTACAGGTAGAAACGACAACACGATATACAGAAATTAAGGCCCTTACTTTGAGGAAAACAATAATGAAGGCAATGCGGGCACCTGCCAGAAAATGTGATGGGGGAAATGTTTGTTCAGGGCCTGTTCTGACTAGAGATGCACAATGTCTTCATACTTGATCTGGGGAAACACTGGGGAAGTGCTAGGGACTTATCAAAGAGAGAAGTTTGACCTGCTCAGTAAAGCCTCAAACATAAATTGTCCGCAAAAGTGTAATGGGCTACTTCTTATGTGAATGAATGAGTTGGCAAAACACACCTCAATTCAAACTGTTGTTAGAAAATCCAACTTGTTCTAAAATAATTTGAAATTGACAAGTTGAAACAAAGCTTATAGATAATTAGCAGGCAGCGTGCCTTGGTTTGCGGGTAGCGTGGGTTAACTGTCCTGTTGTGTTACAATGTTCCATTTTGGAACAGTGAGTGAATTCTGCTCATAACCATACTCATGCTGGGGTGACCGTTAGAGAAATATGGAACTCACGCGTGTAAAGGTTAACTTCTACCGAGTCAGAAACCCGGATCCGGGAGCACCCCCCACCCCCCACCAGTAAAAAAGCTGAATAGCATAGCTAGCATAGCGTCACAAGTAAATAGTAGCATCTAAATATCATTAAATCACAAGTCCAAGACACCAGATGAAAGATACAGATCTTGTGAATAAAGCCACCATTTCAGATTTTTTTTATGTTTTACAGGGAAGACACAATATGTAAATCTATTAGCTAACCACGTTAGCAAAAGACACCACTTTTCTAACTCCAGCAGTTTCTTACTCCATCAGGTGCTATCACCAATTTGGCCAAATAAAGATATTGATAGCCACTAACCAAGAAAAAACCTCATCAGATGACAGTCTGATAACATATTTAATGTATAGGATAGGTTTTGTTAGAAAAATGTGCATATTTCAGGTAGAAATCATAGTTTACAATTGCACCCACCATCACAACTCGACTAGAATAAATACAGAGAGCAACGTGTATTACCTAATTACTAATCATAAAACACTTCTTAAAAATACACAGCTCACAGCAATGGAAAGACACAGATCTTGTGAATTCAGACAATATTTCAGATGTTCTAAGTGTTTTACAGCGAAAACACAATAAATCGTTATATTAGCATACCACATGTGCAAACGTTACCCGAGCATTGATACAAGCCAAAGAGAGCGATAACGTAATCATCGCCAAAATGTATAAATTTTTTCACTAACCTTCTCAGAATTCTTCCGATGACACTCCTGTAACATCATATTACAACATACATATAGAGTTTGTTCGAAAATGTGCATATTTAGCCACAAAAAAATGTGGTTATAACATGACAATACTAGCAAAACTAGCCTGCAAATGTCGGGCTCCATTTTGGACCGTGATCTGGCGTAATGAATAACTAATCGTAAACTTGACTAAAAAATATAGGGTGGACAGCAATCGAAAGACAAATTAGTTCTTAATGCAATCGCTGAATTACATTTCTAAAATTATCCTTACTGTGCAATACAGGGTTCGCCAAGCGAAGCTATACCAAAAAAAATGGCGGAATATGCGTATAACATTTTTCGACAGAACAACGATTTATCATCTTAAATATTTCTTACTGTGAGGTGATCTTCCATCAGAATCTTGGGCAATGTATCCTTTCTTGGGTCTAATCTTCTTTTGGTCGAAAGATGTCCTCTTGTCCGTCGAAATGCCCACTAACGTTCGACCGGGACCCCGAAACGTGCCCGGCGCTTCAAAGTGCATCACAAAGCAATGCCTCAAAATCGCACTAAACGGATATAAATTGCTATAAAACGGTTTAAATTAACTACCTTATGATGTTTTTAACACCTATAACGAGTAAAAACATGACCGGCGATATATAAGTGGCTAAACCAACGCTTGGAAAGAGAGCCAGTCCGACGTCCATCTTGCGTCAGGCGCAGCAGGAAAAGAACGGTACATCCGGTCTTTCGCGTTTTATACAGGCCCTGATTGCGCAATCGACTCCATTCAAATTGTCACCTCTTACTGACATCTAGAGGAAGGCATGGGCAGTGTTTGTATCCTCATAGGATTTACAGGGACTTTAAAACTGACCTGGGACCAGAGGCCAAAATTTCTGAAATCTCACTCCATATCAGGAAAAGTGCTGTAGAATGAGTTCTGTTTCACTCAGAGACATAATTCAAACGGCTATAGAAACTAGAGAGTGTTTTCTATCCAATAATAACAATAATATGCATATTGTACGAGCAAGAATTGAGTATGAGGCAGTTTAATTTGGAGACGATAAATGCTAACGTTGAAACAGCACCCTTCTCTGCTTCAGTCCTCCTGATGTAATGGAGGTGATGGAGGTAATTGGTAACTTAAAGATATCAACAGAAGGTCATGATGAGATTTGTGTTTCTTTGGTGAAACCAATGTCTTCCTCGATTACTGAGCCTCTAAAGTATATCTTTACCAAATCTATGCACACTGGTATTGTTCCTAAAGATTTGAACATTTCCAAAGTTATCCCCCTCTATAAATCTGGGTATCCAAGATCTTTTATAAATTATCGGCCAATATCTGTACTAACATGTTTTTCGAAAATCCTAGAACAAATGGTGTATAAGAGAATGTTGAAACATTTAAATCAACAATGTATGCTATATGAGCACCAATATGTTTTTTTTTAAACTACTCCACAGATATGTCTCTTTGCAACCTCCGGATGAAATCTTTACAGCCCTCAACAACAATGAATACGCTCTTGGTATCTTTTTACATTAATCTAAAGCATTTGACACGGTTGATGATGAAATATTACTTAATGAAATCAAATGTATTTATAAAGCCCTTCTTACATCAGCTGATATCTCAAAGTGCTGTACAGAAACCCAGCCTAAAACCCCAAACAGCAAGCAATGCAGGTGTAGAAGCACGGTGGCTAGGAAAAACTCCCCAGAAAGGCCAGAACCTAGGAAGAAACCTAGAGAGGAACCAGGCTCTGAGGCGTGGCCAGTCCTCTTCTGGCTGTGCCGGGTGGAGATTATAACAGAACATGGCCAAGATGTTCAAATGTTCATACATGACCAGCAGGGTCAAAATAATAATCACAGTGGTTGTAGAGGGTGCAACAGGTCAGCACCTCAGGAGTAAATGTCAGTTGGCTTTTCATAGCCGATCATGAAGAGTATCTCTACCGCTCCTGCTATCTCTAGAGAGTTGAAAACAGCAGGTCTGGGACAGGTAGCACGTCCGGTGAACAGGTCAGGGTTCCATTGCCGCAGGCAGAACATTTGAAACTGGAGCAGCAGCACGGCCAGGTGGACTGGGGACAGCAAGGAGTCATCAGGCCAGGTAGTCCTGAGACATGGTCCTAGGGCTCAGGTCCTCAGAGAGAGAGAAAGAAAGAGAGAAAGAGAGAGAATTAGAGAGAGCATACTTAAATTCACACAAGATAAGACAGGAGAAATACTCCAGATATAACAGACTGACCCTAGCCCCGCGACACATAAACTACTGCAGCATAAATACTGGAGGCTTAGACAGGAGGGGTCGGGAGACACTGTGGCCCCATCTGACGATACCCCCGGACAGGGCCAAACAGGCAGGATATAACCCCACCCACTTTGCCAATGCACAGCCCCCACACCACTAGAGGGATATCTTCACCCACCAACTTACCATCCTGAGACAAGGCCGAGTATAGCCCACAAAGATCTCCGCCACGGCACGGCACGGTTGTGGGATTTATGAATGACCCCTCCTCTGGTCGCCCTAAGCGCAGCTCCTCCCAGCTCCATGGGTGTCGGATGCTGGGGGATGGAACTGACGGGCCCCGATCCGGAAGTCCGCGGTTGGCCAGCAGGTTGTCCAGGTCCACCAGCTGGTCCAATGTGAGGGTGGTGTCTCAGCAGGCCAACTCCCGACGGATGTCCTCGCGCAGACTGCACCTGTAGTGATCGATCAGGGCCCTGTGGTTCGAT